>NW_027016550.1:929226-991726 GCF_036934945.1 Oncorhynchus masou masou | reverse complement strand
AGGCATTTTCATGTTTTCTCAATGAGAAAAATCCTACCCTTTTTTTGTTGATCTGTTTTACACACATCTATGTGCTTTTTTGGGGGGAACAAAGGCAAATTAAGTCCTTACAAGTCATTTTTATTTTAACAAGTCAGTGGCATATACCGGGCCAAACCAGGAGGACCGATTGGCCAATTATGCGCCGCACTACGCAACTCTCAATCACGGCTGGTTGTGATATAGCCTGGTATCGAACCAGGGTGTCTGTAGTGACGCCTCCAGCACTGAGATGCAGTGTGTTAGACCGCTGCGCCACTCGTAATTGACAGTGTTTTTTAAACGTGGATTCGAACCCACCCCGCATCGTGCTTTTTTTATTGAGGAAAAAAACGGTTAAATGTTTTATTAAACTTTTGAAATTGTACATATACATATAAACATATACGGAAGTCGGATTATACATAGAAAATGCATATTGAGCAAGGTACATCACAGGAGGTTGGTGACACCTTGATTGGGGAGGACGGTCTCGTTGTAATGGCTGGAGCAGAATCAGTGGAACGGTATCAAAATACATCAAACGCATGATGTTGTCCGCGTGTTTGATGCCGTTCCATTTGCAACCCTGGTCACAGCCATTAACGACGAGCCCTCCTCCCCTCATCAGCCCCCACTGAGGTACAGTGAGGCCTCCACCAAACACATAGGTTGAAGAACGTTTTTAAAAAAAACAAAAATAGAGGTCTTGAACACATTTAAATATCATATCAGGTTGTATTGAAGCCTATGAGTTTCAGAGTATTTGTTTTTTCAGAGTAGTTTGTTATTAAACAAAATCTTAATGATTACAACAAAAAAAATGTAAGCTAAAAAAAACATATAAATCATTTGACAATGAAATTATCGTCCAGGAAATTGAAATCATTACCATCTTGAATAAACACAATTTGACTTTGACTTTTTTTGGGGTCAATATTAATTTTATTTGAAAAGAATAAATTACCTAACTCCACCCAGAAAGGGATTATATGACCACAACAAACATTCAGTAGTTTTAGATGTCCCTCAAAATGTAGAGTCATTACCCTTTACATTGAATATCATTCTTAAACATTCATTTGATGGATGAATATAATAAAAAATAATAAAAAAATGGTTCTCTTTGACCTTGGTTAGTCTACAGAAAGACAAATATGTATTTCTTATTTTCCAGGTTACAGATTCATCAAACATTTGACAGATATATAAATTCCCTTTTAACTGTTCTGGGAGTAATTATTAGGAAATTACTTGTCTGACACATTTATTACTAGAACGAAATAGCATTTATGACTGTACAATATTGCTTAGGGGACGCCAGGACAGCGGAGTCAATCACCACCTTCCGGAGACACCTGAAACCCCACCTCTTCAAGGAATACCTAGGATAGGATAAGTAATCCTTCTCACCCCCCCCCTTAATGATTTAGATGCACTATTGTAAAGTGGCTGTTCCACTGGATGTCAGAAGGTGAATTCACCAATTTGTAAGTCGCTCTGGATAAGAGCGTCTGCTAAATGACTTAAATGTAATGTAAATGTAAGAGACGAGGAAAGTCATATTTGATCGTAAAATCAAAATTACTGAGGATATTACCATGTTCATCTAAAAGATCTTTTGATTCATCCATTCTTGAAAGAATTTGGTCTCGTTTCACTACAGAAGACACCTATTAGTCCATAACGTAGTGCTATTGTGGAGTGAAGTTGTGTTTCATGTGCCAATTTCTAATATAATAACACTTGTTGTTGAAATTCAGAGAGTTTCAGCAGGTAGTTTGTTCATGTTAAAAGTCACGTCTAAGCAAGAATTCTATTCCTCCGATCTGTTTTAAAGAAATGAAGCAGGGACTATGAACCGCGGGGCAATCCATATCTCAGAGGAAAGAGAAACCCACAGGGCTATCCATATCACAGAGGAAAGAGAAACCCACAGGGCTTTCCATATCACAGAGACAAGAGAAACCCACAGGGCTATCCATATCTCAGAGACAAGCGAAACCCACAGGGCTATCCATATCTCAGAGACAAGAGAAACCCACAGGGCTATCCATATCACAGAGGAAAGAGAAACCCACAGGGCTATCCATATCACAGAGGAAAGAGAAACCCACAGGGCTATCCATATCACAGAGGAAAGAGAAACCCCGGGGATGTTATTCGAAAACATAATGTTAACTTTCACTGCTATGCGGATGACACACAGCTGTACATTTCAATGTAACAGGGTGAAGCCCGGAATTTGCCCTCGCTAGAAGCATGTGTTTCAGACATAAGGAAGTGGATGGCTGCAAACTTTCTACTTTTAAACTCAGACAAAACAGAGATGCTTGTTCTAGGTCCCAAGAAACAAAGAGATCTTCTGTTGAATATGACAATTAATCTTAATGGTTGTACAGTCGTCTCAAATAAAACTGTGAAGGACCTCAGAGTTACTCTGGACCCTGATCTCTCTTTTGAAGAACATATCAAGACTGTTTCAAGGACAGCTTTTTTCCATCTACGTAACATTGCAAAAATCAGAAACTTTCTGTCCAAAAATGATGCAGAAGAATTAATCCATGCTTTTGTTACTTCGAGGTTAGACTACTGCAATGCTCTACTTTCCGGCTACCCGGATAAAGCACTAAATAAACTTCAGTTAGTGCTAAATATGGCTGCTAGAATCCTGACTAGAACAAAAAAATTTGATCATATTACTCCAGTGCTAGCCTCCCTACACTGGCTTCCTGTCAAAGCAAGGGCTGATTTCAAGGTTTTACTGCTAACCTACAAAGCATTACATGGGCTTGCTCCTACCTATCTCTCTGATTTGGTCCTGCCGTACATACCTACACGTACGCTACGGTCACAAGACGCAGGCCTCCTAATTGTCCCTAGAATTTCTAAGCAAACAGCTGGAGGCTGGGCTTTCTCCTATAGAGCTCCATTTTTATGGAACGGTCTGCCTATCCATGTAAGAGACGCAAACTCAGTCTCAACCTTTAAGTCTTTACTGAAGACTCATCTCTTCAGTGGGTCATATGATTGAGTGCAGTCTGGCCCAGGAGTGTGAAGGTGAACGGAAAGGCTCTGGAGCAACGAAACGCCCTTGCTGTCTCTGCCTGGCCGGCTCCCCTCTTTCCACTGGGATTCTCTGCCTCTACCCTATTACAGGGGCTGAGTCACTGGCTTACTGGGGCTCTCTCATGCCGTCCCTGGAGGGGGTGCGTCACCTGAGTGGGTTGATTCACCGATGTGGTCATCCTGTCTGTGTTGGCGCCCCCCTTTGGGTTGTGCCATGGAGGAGATCTTTGTGGGCTATACTCAGCCTTGTCTCAGGATGGTAAGTTGGTGGTTGAAGATATCCCTCCAGTGGTGTGGGGGCTGTGGTTTGGCAAAGTGGGTGGGGTTATATCCTTCCTGTTTGGCCCTGTCCGAGGGTGTCCTCGGATGGGGCCACAGTGTCTCCTGACCCTTCTTGTCTCAGCTTCCAGTATTTATGCTGCAGTAGTTTATGTGTCGGGGGGCTAGGGTCAGTTTGTTATATCTGGAGTACTTCTCCTGTCCTATTCGGTGTCCTGTGTGAATTTAAGTATGCTCTCTCTAATTCTCTCCTCTCTCTCATTCTCTCTCTCGGAGGACCTGAGCCCTAGGACCATGCCCCAGGACTACCTGACATGATGACTCCTTGCTGTCCCCAGTCCACCTGACTGTGCTGCTGCTCCAGTTTCAACTGTTCTGCCTTATTATTATTCGACCATGCTGGTAATTTATGAACATTTGAACATCTTGGCCATGTTCTGTTATAATCTCCACCCGGCACAGCCAGAAGAGGACTGGCCACCCCACATAGCCTGGTTCCTCTCTAGGTTTCTTCCTATGTTTTGGCCTTTCTAGGGAGTTTTTCCTAGCCACCGTGCTTCTACACCTGCATTGCTTGCTGTTTGGGGTTTAGACTGTTAAATCTCCGGACTATTAAACCTCCTGAAACCTCCAGAATGTTAAACCTCTGGACTTATAAACCTCCGGACTGTTAAACCTCCAGACTGTTAAACCTCCAGACTGTTAAACCTCCACACTGTTAAACCTCCACACTGTTAAACCTCCACACTGTTAAACCTCCAGACTGTTAAACCTCCGGAATGTTAAACCTCCAGACTGTTAAACCTCTGGACTTATAAACCTCCGGACTGTTAAACCTCCAGACTGTTAAACCTCTAGACTGTTAAACCTCCACACTGTTAAACCTCCAGACTGTTAAACCTCCAGACCGTTAAACCTCCAGACTGTTAAACCTCCAGATGTTAAACCTCTGGACTTATAAACCTCCGGACTGTTAAACCTCCAGATGTTAAACCTCTGGACTTATAAACCTCCGGACTGTTAAACCTCCAGACTGTTAAACCTCTAGACTGTTAAACCTCCACACTGTTAAACCTCCAGACTGTTAAACCTCCAGACCGTTAAACCTCCAGACTGTTAAACCTCCACACTGTTAAACCTCCAGACTGTTAAACCTCCAGACTGTTAAACCTCCACACTGTTAAACCTCCTGAAACCTCCAGACTGTTAAACCTCCAGATGTTAAACCTCTGGACTTATAAACCTCCGGACTGTTAAACCTCCACACTGTTAAACCTCCACACTGTTAAACCTCCACACTGTTAAACCTCCTGAAACCTCCAGACTGTTAAACCTCCAGACTGTTAAACCTCCAGACTGTTAAACCTCCAGACCGTTAAACCTCCAGACCGTTAAACCTCCAGACTGTTAAACCTCCAGACTGTTAAACCTCCAGACTGTTAAACCTCCAGACCGTTAAACCTCCAGACCGTTAAACCTCCAGACCGTTAAACCTCCAGACCGTTAAACCTCCAGACTGTTAAACCTCCAGACTGTTAAACCTCCAGACTGTCAAACCTCCAGACTGTTAAACCTCCAGACCGTTAAACCTCCAGACTGTTAAACCTCCAGACTGTTAAACCTCCGGACTGTTAAACCTCCAGACTGTTAAAACTCTAGACTGTTAAACCTCCGGACTGTAAAACCTCCAGACTGTTAAACCTCTAGACTGTTAAACTTCTAGACTGTAAAATCTCTAGACTGTTAAACCTCCAGATAGTTAAACCTCCTGACTGTTAAACCTCTGGACTGTAAAACCTCCAGACTGTTAAACCTCTAGACTGTTAAACTTCTAGACTGTAAAATCTCTAGACTGTTAAACCTCCAGATAGTTAAACCTCCTGACTGTTAAACCTCCGGACTGTTAAACTTTTAGACTGTTAAACCTCCGGACTGTTAAACTTTTAGACTGTTAAACCTCTATACTGTTAAACCTCTATACTGTAAAACCTCCAGACTGTTAAACCTCTAGACTGTAAAACCTCTAGACTGTTAAACCTCCGGACTGTTAAACCTCCAGACTGTTAAAACTCCAGACTGTTAAACCTCTGGACTGTTAAACCTCCGGACTGTTAAACCTCCAGACTGTTAAACCTCCAGACTGTTAAACCTCTGGACTGTTAAACCTCCGGACTGTTAAACCTCTAGACTGTAAAACCTCTAGATTGTTAAACCTCCCGACCGTTAAACCTCCAGACTGTTAAACCTCCAGACTGTTAAACCTCTAGACTGTTAAACTTCTAGACTGTTAAACCTCTAGACTGTAAAACCTCCAGACTGTTAAACCTCTAAACACTCAGGTATTATTAAGGTAGCAGTACATGTGTTAAAATTAAAATTAATAATAATATTATTATAATTATTAGGGGAGGAGAGAAGAGAGGAGAAGAGAGGAGAAGAGAGGAGAGGAGAGGAGAGAGAGAGAGACAGACAGAGTGAGAGAGTGAGAGAGTGATAGCGAGAGAGAGAGAGAGAATGAGAGAGATCAACTGTATGAAGTTTAGCCTGTATGTTTGTCTGTTTCACGTGGATATATTTAGTATGTGTAGGAGCCTGCTGGCCCACACACCCTGGGTGGGTGATTCATCCTGCCTTTCTACAGACACAGACACAGAGACAGAGAGAGAGAGAGGCAGAGATAGAGAGAGAGAGAGAGAGAGGCAGAGATAGAGAGAGAGAGAGAGAGAGAGAGAGAGACAGAGAGAGGCAGAGATAGAGAGAGAGAGAGAGAGAGAGAGAGAGAGAGAGAGAGAGAGAGAGAGAGAAAGAGAGAGACAAGAAAGGTCAACCAGTGAAGAACAAACACCATTGTAAATTACAACCCATATAAACATTAAAAAAATCCCTTTTTATACTGTAACTATTTGCATATCGTTACAACACTGTATATATACATAACATGACATTTGTAATGTATTTATTATTTAGAAACTTCTCTCAGTGTAACTTTTATTTCACTTATTATCAACCTCACTTGCTTTGGCAATTTTAGCATATGTTTCCCATGCCAAAACAGCCCATTGAATTGAATTGAGACAGACAGACAGTAGATAGATAGAAGGAGGAGGGAGGGAGGATAGATTGGTTCATGAAATGATTAAAAGTTATATAATGTATTTTTCTGTGTGTATAAACCTCTTGTCCCAGTAAAACCCCGAGACCATGTGTTGCTGTGATTCAGATGCAGACGGTTTAATAGTCACATGTGTTGAGGGTGTGATTAACTTCGGGCTCTGAGCTGCAACATTCAGGAACGAAAAGTGAAGTAAAATATTGAGCTAATAAATAAAACAATAATAATATAATATATAATATAATAAATAGACCTCTGTTCTCTTCATATCTCCACACAGCTTGAAAAAATACCAAAAGAACAGGATGGCATAGACGTAGAAACTGGGGTCTCAGATGGGTCCTTTGACCGAGTGACACAAAGACAAGAACGCTTCTTCTTCCACAGACAGACAGTACAATATACAGGATTAAGGCAGACACAGAGCAGAGTTGGTCATTACACCACCACCCCAACAGGACAGAGTTGGTCATTACACGACCCCCCCAACAGGACAGAGTTGGTCATTACAACACCACCCCAACAGGACAGAGTTGGTCATTACACCACCCCAACAGGACAGAGTTGGTCATTACACCACCACCCCAACAGGACAGAGTTGGTCATTACACCACCCCCCCCAACAGGACAGAGTTGGTCATTACACCACCACCACCCCAACAGGACAGAGTTGGTCATTACACCACCCCCCCAACAGGACAGAGTTGGTCATTACAACACCACCCCAACAGGACAGAGTTGGTCATTACACCACCACCCCAACAGGACAGAGTTGGTCATTACAACACCACCCCAACAGGACAGAGTTGGTCATTACACCACCACCCCCCCAACAGGACAGAGTTGGTCATTACAACACCACCCCAACAGGACAGAGTTGGTCATTACACCACCCCAACAGGACAGAGTTGGTCATTACACCACCACCACCCCAACAGGACAGAGTTGGTCATTACACCACCACCCCAACAGGACAGAGTTGGTCATTACAACACCACCCCAACAGGACAGAGTTGGTCATTACACCACCACCCCAACAGGGCAGAGTTTGTCATTTCAGCACCACCACCCCAACAGGACAGAGTTTGTCATTTCAGCACCACCACCCCAACAGGACAGAGTTTGTCATTTCAGCACCACCACCCCAACAGGACAGAGTTTGTCATTTCAGCACCACCACCCCAACAGGACAGAGTTTGTCATTTCAACACCACCACCCCAACAGTACAGAGTTTGTCATTTCAACACCACCACCCCAACAGCACAGAGTTTGTCATTTCAACACCACCACCACCCCAACAGAACAGAGTTTGTCATTTCAGCACCACCACCCCAACAGCACAGAGTTTGTCATTTCAACACCACCACCACCCCAACAGAACAGAGTTTGTCATTTCAGCACCACCACCCCAACAGGACAGAGTTTGTCATTTCAACACCACCACCACCACCCCAACAGGACAGAGTTTGTCATTTCACCACCACCACCACCCCAACAGGACAGAGTTTGTCATTTCAACACCACCACCACCCCAACAGTACAGAGTTTGTCATTTCAGCACCACCACCACCCCAACAGGACAGAGTTTGTCATTTCAACACCACCCCAACAGGACAGAGTTTGTCATTTCAGCACCACCACCCCAACAGGACAGAGTTTGTCATTTCAACACCACCACCCCAACAGGACAGAGTTTGTCATTTCAACACCACCACCACCCCAACAGGACAGAGTTTGTCATTTCAGCACCATCACCCCAACAGGACAGAGTTTGTCATTTCAACACCACCACCACCCCAACAGGACAGAGTTTGTCATTACACCACCACCCCAACAGGACAGAGTTTGTCATTTCACCACCACCACCACCCCAACAGTACAGAGTTTGTCATTTCAGCACCACCACCACCCCAACAGGACAGAGTTTGTCATTTCAACACCACCCCAACAGGACAGAGTTTGTCATTTCACCACCACCACCCCAACAGGACAGAGTTTGTCATTTCAACACCACCACCCCAACAGGACAGAGTTTGTCATTTCAACACCACCACCACCCCAACAGGACAGAGTTTGTCATTTCAGCACCATCACCCCAACAGGACAGAGTTTGTCATTTCAACACCACCACCCCAACAGGACAGAGTTTGTCATTTCAACACCACCACCCCAACAGTACAGAGTTTGTCATTTCAACACCATCACCCCAACAGGACAGAGTTTGTCATTTCAACACCACCACCCCAACAGGACAGAGTTTGTCATTTCAACACCACCACCCCAACAGTACAGAGTTTGTCATTTCAACACCACCACCCCAACAGCACAGAGTTTGTCATTTCAACACCACCACCACCCCAACAGAACAGAGTTTGTCATTTCAGCACCACCACCCCAACAGCACAGAGTTTGTCATTTCAACACCACCACCACCCCAACAGAACAGAGTTTGTCATTTCAGCACCACCACCCCAACAGGACAGAGTTTGTCATTTCAACACCACCACCACCACCCCAACAGGACAGAGTTTGTCATTTCACCACCACCACCACCCCAACAGGACAGAGTTTGTCATTTCAACACCACCACCACCCCAACAGTACAGAGTTTGTCATTTCAGCACCACCACCACCCCAACAGGACAGAGTTTGTCATTTCAACACCACCCCAACAGGACAGAGTTTGTCATTTCAGCACCACCACCCCAACAGGACAGAGTTTGTCATTTCAACACCACCACCCCAACAGGACAGAGTTTGTCATTTCAACACCACCACCACCCCAACAGGACAGAGTTTGTCATTTCAGCACCATCACCCCAACAGGACAGAGTTTGTCATTTCAACACCACCACCACCCCAACAGGACAGAGTTTGTCATTACACCACCACCCCAACAGGACAGAGTTTGTCATTTCACCACCACCACCACCCCAACAGTACAGAGTTTGTCATTTCAGCACCACCACCACCCCAACAGGACAGAGTTTGTCATTTCAACACCACCCCAACAGGACAGAGTTTGTCATTTCACCACCACCACCCCAACAGGACAGAGTTTGTCATTTCAACACCACCACCCCAACAGGACAGAGTTTGTCATTTCAACACCACCACCACCCCAACAGGACAGAGTTTGTCATTTCAGCACCATCACCCCAACAGGACAGAGTTTGTCATTTCAACACCACCACCACCCCAACAGGACAGAGTTTGTCATTACACCACCACCCCAACAGGACAGAGTTTGTCATTTCAACACCACCACCACCACCCCAACAGAACAGAGTTTGTCATTTCAACACCACCACCACCACCCCAACAGGACAGAGTTTGTCATTTCAGCACCATCACCCCAACAGGACAGAGTTTGTCATTTCAACACCACCACCCCAACAGGACAGAGTTTGTCATTTCAGCACCACCACCCCAAAAGTACTCAGACCACCCCCCCTCGTTGTTAATATGTAGAAATGAAAAAGAAAAGTACTCAGACCCCCCCCGTTAGTAACAGTAACACTAACGGCAGCTAGGTAGTAACAGTAATAGTAGTAGTAACAGTAATAGTAGTAGTAATAGGTACTAGGTAGTAATAGTAACAGTAGTAGTAGTAGTAGTAGTAATAGGTACTAGGTAGTAACAGTAACAGTAGTAGTAGTAGTAGTAATAGGTACTAGGTAGTAACAGTAACAGTAGTAGTAGTAGTAGTAATAGGTATTAGGTAGTAACAGTAATAGTAGTAGTAACAGTAATAGTAGTAGTAATAGGTACTAGGTAGTAATAGTAACAGTAGTAGTAGTAGTAGTAGTAGTAGTAATAGGTACTAGGTAGTAATAGTAACAGTAGTAGTAATAGTAGTAGTAGTAATAGGTATTAGGTAGTAACAGTAATAGTAGTAGTAACAGTAATAATAGTAGTAAAAGGTACTAGGTAGTAATAGTAACAGCAGTAGTAGTAGTAGTAGTAGTAATAGGTACTAGGTAGTAACAGTAACAGTAGTAGTAATAGGTACTAGGTAGTAACAGTAACAGTAGTAGTAATAGGTACTAGGTAGTAATACTAACAGCAGTAGTAGTAGTAGTAATAGGTACTAGGTAGTAATACTAACAGTAGTAGTAGTAGTAATAGGTACTATGTAGTAATAGTAACAGTAGTAGTAGTAGTAGTAGTAATAGGTATTAGGTAGTAACAGTAATAGTAGTAGTAACAGTAATAATAGTAGTAAAAGGTACTAGGTAGTAATAGTAACAGTAGTAGTAGTAGTAGTAGTAGTAATAGGTACTAGGTAGTAACAGTAACAGTAGTAGTAATAGGTACTAGGTAGTAACAGTAACAGTAGTAGTAATAGGTACTAGGTAGTAATACTAACAGCAGTAGTAGTAGTAGTAATAGGTACTAGGTAGTAATACTAACAGTAGTAGTAGTAGTAATAGGTACTATGTAGTAATAGTAACAGTAGTAGTAGTAGTAGTAACAGCAGTAGTAGTAGTAGTAGTAATAGTAACAGCAGTAGTAGTAGTAGTAACAGTAGTAATAGGTACTAGGTAGTAATAGTAACAGTAGTAGTAGTAGTAGTAGTAGTAGTAATAGGTACTAGGTAGTAATAGTAACAGTAGTAGTAGTAGTAATAGGTACTAGGTAGTAATAGTAACAGTAGTAGTAGTACTAGTAGTAGTAATAGGTACTAGGTAGTAACAGTAACAGTAGTAGTAGTAGTAGTAGTAATAGTAACAGTAGTAGTAGTAGTAGTAGTAATAGTAACAGCAGTAGTAGTAGTAGTAACAGTAGTAATAGGTACTAGGTAGTAATAGTAACAGTAGTAGTAGTAGTAATAGGTACTAGGTAGTAATAGTAACAGTAGTAGTAGTAGTAATAGGTACTAGGTAGTAATAGTAACAGTAGTAGTAGTAGTAGTAATAGGTACTAGGTAGTAACAGTAACAGTAGTAGTAGTAGTAGCAGTAATAGGTATTAGGTAGTAATAGTAACAGCAGTAGTAGTAATAGTAGTAGTAATAGGTACTAGGTAGTAATAGTAACAGTAATAGTAGTAGTAGTAGTAGTAGTAGTAGTAGTAGTAATAGGTACTAGGTAGTAACAGTAACAGTAGTAGTAATAGTAGTAGTAATAGGTACTAGGTAGTAACAGTAACAGTAGTAGTAGTAGTAGTAGTAGTAATAGGTACTAGGTAGTAACAGTAAAAGTAGTAGTAATAGGTACTAGGTAGTAACAGTAACAGTAGTAGTAATAGGTACTAGGTAGTAACAGTAACAGTAGTAGTAATAGGTACTAGGTAGTAACAGTAGTAGTAATAGGTACTGGGTAGTAACAGTAGCAGTAGTAGTAGTAGTAGCAGTAATAGGTATTAGGTAGTAATAGTAACAGCAGTAGTAGTAATAGTAGTAGTAATAGGTACTAGGTAGTAATAGTAACAGTAGTAGTAGTAGTAGTAATAGGTACTAAGTAGTAACAGTAACAGTAGTAGTAGTGGTAATAGATATTAGGTAGTAATAGTAACAGCAGTAGTAGTAATAGTAGTAGTAATAGGTACTAGGTAGTAATAGTAACAGTAGTAATAGTAGTAGTAGTAATAGGTACTAAGTAGTAACAGTAACAGTAGTAGTAATAGTAGTAGTAATAGGTACTATGTAGTAATAGTAACAGTAGTAGTAGTAGTAATAGTAGTAGTAATAGGTACTAGGTAGTAACAGTAACAGTAGTAGTAGTAGTAGTAGTAGTAATAGGTACTAAGTAGTAACAGTAGTAGTAATAGTAGTAGTAATAGGTATTAGGTAGTAATAGTAACAGCAGTAGTAGTAATAGTAGTAGTAATAGATACTATGTAGTAATAGTAACAGCAGTAGTAGCAGCAGTAGTAATAGGTACTAGGTAGTAATAGGTACTAGGTAGTAATAGGTACTAGGTAGTAATAGGTACTAGGTAGTAATAGTAACAGTAACATTAGTAATAGGTACTAGGTAGTAATAGTAACAGTAGTAGTAGTAGTAATAGGTACTAGTTAGTAACAGTAACAGCAGCAGTAGTAGTAGAAGTAATAGGTACTAGGTAGTAATAGGTACTGGGTAGTAATAGTAACAGTAGTAGTAGTAGTAATAGGTACTAGGTAGTAATAGTAACAGTAGTAGTAGTAGTAAAAGTTACTAGGTAGTAATAGTAACAGTAGTAGTAGTAGTAGTAGTAATAGGTACTAGGTAGTAATAGTAACAGTAGTAGTAGTAGTAAAAGGTACTAGGTAGTAATAGTAACAGCAGTAGTAGTAGTAGTAATAGCTACTAGGTAGTAATAGTAACAGTAGTAGTAGTAGTAGTAGTAATAGGTACTAGGTAGTAATAGTAACAGTAGTAGTAGTAGTAGTAGTAATAGGTACTAGGTAGTAATAGTAACAGTAGTAGTAATAGTAACAGTAGTAGTAGTAGTAGTAGTAGTAATAGGTACTAAGTAGTAACAGTAGTAGTAGTAGTAATAGGTACTAGGTAGGAATAGTAACAGCAGCAGCAGTAGTAGTAGTAGTAATAGGTACTAGGTAGTAATAGTAACAGTAGTAGTAGTAGTAGTAGTTGTAGTAATAGGTACTAAGTAGTAACAGTAGTAGTAGTAGTAATAGGTACTAGGTAGGAATAGTAACAGCAGTAGTAGTAGTAGTAGTAGTAGTAATAGGTACTAGGTAATAACAGTAACAGTAGTAGTAGTAGTAGTAATAGGTACTAGGTAGTAATAGTAACAGTAACAGTAGTAGATATAGGTACTAGGTAGTAATAGTAACAGCAGTAGTAGTAGTAGTAATAGGTACTAGGTAGTAATAGTAACAGTAACAGTAGTAGATATAGGTACTAGGTAGTAATAGTAACAGCAGTAGTAGTAGTAGTAGGTACTAGGTAGTAATAGTAATAGCTATCTATCTATTCAATTCAATTCAAGGGGCTTTATTGGCATGGGAAACATGTGTTAACATTGCCAAAGCATGTAAGGTATATAATATATAAAGTGAAATAAACAATACAAATTAACAGTAGACATCACACATACAGAAGTTTCAAAACAATAAAGACATTACAAATGTCATATTATATATATATATATATATACAGTGTTTTTACAATGTACAAATGGTAAAGGACACAAGATAAAATAAATAAGCATATAGATATGGGTTGTATTTACAATGGTGTTTGTTCCTCACTGGTTGCCCTTTTCTCGTGGCAACAGGTCACAAATCTTGCTGCTCTGATGACACACTGTGGAATTTCACCCAGTAGATATGGGAGTTTTTCAAAATTGGATTTGTTTTCAAATTCTTTGTGGATCTGTGTAATCTGAGGGAAATATGTCTCTCTAATATGGTCATACATTGGGCAGGAGGTTAGGAAGTGCAGCTCAGTTTCCACCTCATTTTGTGGGCAGTGAGCACATAGCCTGTCTTCTCTTGAGAGCCATGTCTGCCTACGGCGGCCTTTCTCAATAGCAAGGCTATGCTCGCTGAGTCTGTACATAGTCAAAGCTTTCCTTAATTTTGGGTCAGTCACAGTGGTCAGGTATTCTGCCACTGTGTACTCTCTGTGTAGGGCCAAATAGCATTCTAGTTTGCTCTGTTTTTTTGTTAATTCTTTCCAATGTGTCAAGTAATTATCTTTTTGTTTTCTCATGATTTGGTTGGGTCTAATTGTGCTGCTGTCATGGGGCTCTGTAGGGTGCGTTTGTGTCTGTGAACAGATTCCCAGGACCAGCTTGCTTAGGGGACTCTTCTCCAGGTTCATCTCTCTGTAGGTGATGGCTTTGTTGTGGAAGGTTTGGGAATCGCTTCCTTTTAGGTGGTTATGGAATTTAACAGCTCTTTTCTGGATTTTGATAATTAGTGGGTATCGGCCTAATTCTGCTCTGCATGCATTATTTGGTGTTCTACATTGTACACGGAGGATATTTTTGCAGAATTCTGCGTGCAGAGTCTCAATTTGGTGTTTGTCTATCTATCTATCTATCTATCTATCTATCTATCTATCTATCTATCTATCTATCTATCTATCTATCTATCTATCTATCTATCTATCTATCTATCTATCTATCTATCTATCTATCTGTCTATCTATCTATCTATCTATCTATCTATCTATCTATCTATCTATCTATCTATCTATCTATCTATCTATCTATCTATCTATCTATCTATCTATCTATCTATCTATCTATCTATCTATCTATCTATCTATCTATCTATCTCTCTCTCTCTCTCTCTCTCTCTCTCTCTCTCTCTCTCTCTCTCTATCTATCTATCTATCTATCTATTCAATTCATTTCAAGGGCTTTATTGGCATGTGAAACATGTGTTAACCAAAGCAAGTGAGGTAGATAATATATAAAGTGAATATATAAAGTGAAATAAACAATACAAATTAACAGTAAACATTACACATACTGTCACGCCCTGGTCTATATTTATTATGTTATCTTCATTTATTGAGTCAGGCCTGGGTGTGACATGAGTTTATTTGTAGTGTGTTTCGTCTTGGGGTTGTGTGGGGTGTACAGATTGGTCTATGGCTGCCTGAGGCGGTTCTCAATCAGTCAGGTGATTATCGTTGTCTCTGATTGGGAACCATATTTAGGTAGCCTGGGTTTCTCTGTGTGTTTGTGGGTGATTGTTCCTGTCTCTGTGTTTGTTGCACCAGTCAGGGCTGTTTCGGTTTTCCACGTTTGTTGTTTTGTATTATTCGTGTTCTTCATCATTAAAGATGTATCTAACGAACCACGCTGCATTGTGGTCCGATCCTTGTTCCACCTCTTCGTCAGAGGAGGAGTTGGAGGAAACCCGTTACACATACAGAAGTTTCAAAACAATAAAGACATTACAAATGTCGTATTATATATATATACAGTGTTTTTACAATGTGCAATCTCTATCTCTCTGTCTCTATCTCTCTGTCTGTCTCTGTGTCTCTGTGTCTCTCTGTCTCTCTCGCTGTCTCTCTCTCTCCCTCTCTCTCCCTCTCTCTCTCTCTCTCTCTCTGTCTCTCTCTCTCTCTCTCTCTCTCTCTGTCTTGCTGTCTCTCTCCCTCTCTCTCTCTGTCTCTCTCTCTCTCTCTCTCTCTCTCTCTCTCTGTCTCTGTCTCTGTCTCTCTCTCTCTCTCTCTCTCTCTCTCTCTCTCTCTGTCTGTCTGTCTGTCTCTCTCTCTCTCTCAATTCAATTCAATTCAAGGGGCTTTATTGGCATGGGTAACATGTGTTAACATTGCCAAAGCAGGTAAGGTAGATAATATATAAAGTGAAATAAACAATAAAAATTAACAGTAGACATCACACATACAGAAGTTTCAAAACAATAAAGACATTACAAATGTCATATTATATATATACAGTGTTTTTGCAATGTATCTGTCTATCTGTCTCTCTCTGTCTCCCTATCTCTCTGTCTTTCTCTCTGTCTCTCTCTCTGTCTTCCTATCTCTCTGTCTCTGTCTCTCTCTGTCTCCCTATCTCTCTGTCTTTCTCTCTGTCTCTCTCTCTGTCTTCCTATCTCTCTGTCTCTGTCTCTCTGTCTCTCTGTCTCTCTCTGTCTGTCTCTCTCTGTCTCCCGATCTCTCTGTCTCTCTGTCTCTCTCTGTCTCTCTCTGTCTATCTGTCTCTCTCTGTCTACCTATCTCTCTGTCTATCTCTCTGTCTCTGTCTACCTATCTCTCTGTCTGTTCCAGAGGCAGGTATTAAAGTATTACTGTGAGAATGGAAGGTAATGTTTTGTTTCTGAGGCAGGTAGGTATTACAGTGAGATAGACAGAGTGGATGTTGTGATTACAGTAGAGGGTTGAGAGGGTTAGGACTCGTGGGATTTTACTGATTGTTGCGCAACATTTGAACAGGATCCATCTGACTGCTGATTGGCCGGTTTAAAGGTTTACTTTTGGGGACCGCACACACATGCTATGACAGAGCAGAGGGCTTAGTGACCACACACACACACACACACACACACACACACACACACACACACACACACACACACACACACACACACACACACACACACACACACACACACACACACACACACACAGGCACACAGAGAACACACACACACGCACGCACGCACGCACACACACACACACACACACACACACACACACACACACACACACACACACACACACACACACACACACACACACACACACAGAGAGAGAGAGAGAACACACACACAGAGAACAACCACACACAGAGTACACACACAGAGAGTACACACACCTGTTTACCTCACTTTGGCTTTATGATTGGTCGCTGGGCTGGGGTTGTAGAGTGTGTTTTGAGTAATTGTGTGTGTGTGTGTGTGTGTTAAGGAGGTTATAATGTGTGTGTGTGTGTGTAGCGTCAGTATTGACTTGATTCTCCAGGGCAGTGCAGAGCTCGTCTGTAACTGTAGCAAGCTGACTGAGTCAAACCTCTACCTGGACCTGAACACACTGAGTCAAACCTCTACCTGAACCTGAACACACTGAGTCAAACCTCTACCTGAACCTGAACACACTGAGTCAAACCTCTACCTGGACCTGAACACACTGAGTCAAACCTCTACCTGGACCTGAACACACTGAGTCAAACCTCTACCTGGACCTGAACAGACTGAGTCAAACCTCTACCTGGACCTGAACACACTGAGTCAAACCTCTACCTGGACCTGAACACACTGAGTCAAACCTCTACCTGGACCTGAACACACTGAGTCAAACCTCTACCTGGACCTGAACACACTGAGTCAAACCTCTACCTGAACCTGAACACACTGAGTCAAACCTCTACCTGGACCTGAACACACTGAGTCAAACCTCTACCTGGACCTGAACAGACTGAGTCAAACCTCTACCTGGACCTGAACACAGTGAGTCAAACCTCTACCTGGACCTGAACACAGTGAGTCAAACCTCTACCTGGACCTGAACACACTGAGTCAAACCTCTACCTGGACCTGAACAGACTCAGTCAAACCTCTACCTGGACCTGAATAGACTGAGTCAAACCTCTACCTGGACCTGAACACACTGAGTCAAACCTCTACCTGGACCTGAACACAGTGAGTCAAACCTCTACCTGGACCTGAACACAGTGAGTCAAACCTCTACCTGGACCTGAACAGACTGAGTCAAACCTCTACCTGGACCTGAATAGACTGAGTCAAACCTCTACTGGGACCTGAACACACTGAGTCACACCTCTACCTGGACCTGAACACACTGAGTCACACCTCTACCTGGACCTGAACACACTGAGTCAAACCTCTACCTGGACCTGAACACACTGAGTCAAACCTCTACCTGGACCTGAACAGACTGAGTCAAACCTCTACCTGGACCTGAACAGACTGAGTCAAACCTCTACCTGGACCTGAACAGACTGAGTCAAACCTCTACCTGGACCTGAACACACTGAGTCAAACCTCTACCTGGACCTGAACACACTGAGTCAAACCTCTACCTGGACCTGAACACACTGAGTCAAACCTCTACCTGGACCTGAACACACTGAGTCAAACCTCTACCTGAACCTGAACACACTGAGTCAAACCTCTACCTGGACCTGAACACACTGAGTCAAACCTCTACCTGGACCTGAACAGACTGAGTCAAACCTCTACCTGGACCTGAACACAGTGAGTCAAACCTCTACCTGGACCTGAACACAGTGAGTCAAACCTCTACCTGGACCTGAACACACTGAGTCAAACCTCTACCTGGACCTGAACAGACTCAGTCAAACCTCTACCTGGACCTGAATAGACTGAGTCAAACCTCTACCTGGACCTGAACACACTGAGTCAAACCTCTACCTGGACCTGAACAGACTGAGTCAAACCTCTACCTGGACCTGAACACACTGAGTCAAACCTCTACCTGGACCTGAACACACTGAGTCAAACCTCTATCTGGACCTGAACACAGTGAGTCAAACCTCTACTGGGACCTGAACACACTGAGTTAAACCTCTACCTGGACCTGAACACACTGAGTCAACCCTCTACCTGTACCTGAACACACTGAGTCAAACCTCTACTTGGACCTGAACACAGTGAGTCAAACCTCTACCTGGACCTGAACAGACTGAGTCAAACCTCTACCTGGACCTGAACACACTGAGTCAAACCTCTATCTGGACTGTAGGAGAACTACATTCTGAGACAGGAGTCTATACCCTGAGACAGGAGTCTATACCCTGAGACAGGAGTCTATACCCCGAGACAGGAGTCTATACCCTGAGACAGGAGTCTATACCCTGAGACAGGAGTCTATACCCTGAGACAGGAGTCTATACCCTGAGACAGGAGTCTATACCCCGAGACAGGAGTCTATACCCTGAGACAGGAGTCTATACCCTAAACAAGAGTGTACCTTTATGAAGAGGAAGAGGTGTGTATACCTTTAAGGAGAGTAAGACAGAGAGGTGTGTTTATATCTCTAGAAAGAGGAGAGGAAGACAGAGAGGTGTTTATATCTCTAGAAAGGGGAGAGGAAGACAGACAGGTGTTTATATCTCTAGAAAGAGGAGAGGAAGACAGAGAGGTGTTTATATCTCTAGAAAGGGGAGAGGAAGACAGAGAGGTGTTTATATCTCTAGAAAGAGGAGAGTAAGACAGAGAGGTGTTTATATCTCTAGAAAGAGGACAGGAAGACAGACAGGTGTTTATATCTCTAGAAAGAGGAGAGGAAGACAGAGAGGTGTTTATATCTCTAGAAAGAGGACAGGAAGACAGACAGGTGTTTATATCTCTAGAAAGAGGAGAGGAAGACAGACAGGTGTTTATATCTCTAGAAAGAGGACAGGAAGACAGACAGGTGTTTATATCTCTAGAAAGGGGACAGGAAGACAGAGGTGTTTATATCTCTAGAAAGAGGAGAGGAAGACAGAGAGGTGTTTATATCTCTAGAAAGAGGAGAGGAAGACAGACAGGTGTTTATATCTCTAGAAAGAGGAGAGGAAGACAGAGAGGTGTTTATATCTCTAGAAAGAGGAGAGGAAGACAGACAGGTGTTTATGTCTCTAGAAAGAGGAGAGGAAGACAGAGAGGTGTTTATATCTCTAGAAAGAGGAGAGGGAGACAGACAGGTCTCTCTGTGTTTTTATACCTGAGTGTACCTCTACCTGTATATCTCAGAGTACCTCATTATCTATCTCTGTGTGTATACCTGAGTATATCTCAGAGTACCTCATTATCTATCTCTGTGTTTATACCTGAGTATACCTCTACCTGTATATCTCAGAGTACCTCATTATCTCTCTCTGTGTGTATACCTGAGTGTACCTCTACCTGTATATCTCAGAGTACCTCATTATCTCTCTCTGTGTGTATACCTGAGTATACCTCTACCTGTATATCTCAGAGTACCTCATTATCTCTCTCTGTGTGTATACCTGAGTGTACCTCTACCTGTATATCTCAGAGTACCTCATTATCTATCTCTGTGTGTATACCTGAGTATATCTCAGAGTACCTCATTATCTCTGTCTGTGTTTATACCTGAGTATACCTCTACCTGTATATCTCAGAGTACCTCATTATCTCTCTCTGTGTGTATACCTGAGTGTACCTCTACCTGTATATCTCAGAGTACCTCATTATCTCTCTCTGTGTGTATACCTGAGTGTACCTCTACCTGTATATCTCAGAGTACCTCACTATCTCTCTCTGTGTGTATACCTGAGTGTACCTCTACCTGTATATCTCAGAGTACCTCATTATCTCTCTCTGTGTGTATACCTGAGTATATCTCAGAGTACCTCATTATCTCTCTCTGTGTGTATACCTGAGTATATCTCAGAGTACCTCATTATCTATCTCTGTGTTTATACCTGAGTATACCTCTACCTGTATATCTCAGAGTACCTCATTATCTCTCTCTGTGTGTATACCTGAGTGTACCTCTACCTGTATATCTCAGAGTACCTCATTATCTCTCTCTGTGTGTATACCTGAGTGTACCTCTACCTGTATATCTCAGAGTACCTCACTATCTCTCTCTGTGTGTATACCTGAGTATACCTCTACCTGTATATCTCAGAGTACCTCATTATCTCTCTCTGTGTGTATACCTGAGTGTACCTCTACCTGTATATCTCAGAGTACCTCATTATCTCTCTCTGTGTGTATACCTGAGTGTACCTCTACCTGTATATCTCAGAGTACCTCACTATCTCTCTCTGTGTTTTTATACCTGAGTGTACCTCTACCAGTATATCTCAGAGTACCTCATTATCTCTCTGTGTGTATACCTGAGTATATCTCAGAGTACCTCATTATCTCTGTCTCTGTTTATACCTGAGTATACCTCTACCTGTATATCTCAGAGTACCTCATTATCTCTCTCTGTGTGTATACCTGAGTGTACCTCTACCTGTATATCTCAGAGTACCTCATTATCTCTCTCTGTGTGTATACCTGAGTATATCTCAGAGTACCTCATTATCTCTGTGTTTATACCTGAGAATACCTCTACCTGTATATCTCAGAGTAACTCATTATCTCTGTGTTTATACCTGAGTATACCTCTACCTGTATATCTCAGAGTACCTCATTATCTCAGCTGAGATGCAGGGGTCCTTTCTGCAGGCGCGTTGTGATGAACCCCTCATGACAACAGACTGGGGACTGCCCCTCCTCCTGTCTCTCATCGTCCTGGGGCTGCTCTACGCCTTCCTCTACCTCCCCTCCGTGGCACAACGAGCCCTACTGGAGCAGGCCCTCAACAACCAGACTGGAGTACCTTTCTCTACTTCCTCACCGTGACACAGAGAGGGGCTGCTCTACGCCTTCCTCTACCTCCCCTCCGTGGCACAACGAGCCCTACTGGAGCAGGCCCTCAACAACCAGACTGGAGTACCTTTCTCTACTTCCTCACCGTGACACAGAGAGGGGCTGCTCTACGCCTTCCTCTACCTCCCCTCCGTGGCACAACGAGCCCTACTGGAGCAGGCCCTCAACAACCAGACTGGAGTACCTTTCTCTACTTCCTCACCGTGACACAGAGAGGGGCTGCTCTACGCCTTCCTCTACCTCCCCTCCGTGGCACAACGAGCCCTACTGGAGCAGGCCCTCAACAACCAGACTGGAGTACCTTTCTCTACTTCCTCACCGTGACACAGAGAGGGGCTGCTCTACGCCTTCCTCTACCTCCCCTCCGTGGCACAACGAGCCCTACTGGAGCAGGCCCTCAACAACCAGACTGGAGTACCTTTCTCTACTTCCTCACCGTGACACAGAGAGGAGCAGGTCTACCTTTCTCTACTTCCTCACCGTGACACAGAGAGGTCTACCTTCCTCTACCTCCCCACCATGACACAGAGAGGACTACCTTCCTCTACCTCCCCACCATGACACAGAGAGGTCTACCTTCCTCTACCTCCCCACCATGACACAGAGAGGTCTACCTTCCTCTACCTCCCCTCCGTGGCACAACGAGGAGCAGGTCTACCTTCCTCTACCTCCCCACCATGACACAGAGAGGACTACCTTCCTCTACCTCCCCACCATGACACAGAGAGGTCTACCTTCCTCTACCTCCCCACCATGACACAGAGAGGAGCAGGTCTACCTTCCTCTACCTCCCCACCATGACACAGAGAGGTCTACCTTCCTCTACCTCCCCACCATGACACAGAGAGGTCTACCTTCCTCTACCTCCCCACCATGACACAGAGAGGTCTACCTTCCTCTACCTCCCCACCATGACACAGAGAGGTCTACCTTCCTCTACCTCCCCACCATGACACAGAGAGGTCTACCTTCCTCTACCTCCCCACCATGACACAGAGAGGTCTACCTTCCTCTACCTCCCCACCATGACACAGAGAGGACTACCTTCCTCTACCTCCCCACCATGACACAGAGAGGTCTACCTTCCTCTACCTCCCCACCATGACACAGAGAGGTCTACCTTCCTCTACCTCCCCACCATGACACAGATAGGTCTACCTTCCTCTACCTCCCCACCATGACACAGAGAGGTCTACCTTCCTCTACCTCCCCACCATGACACAGAGAGGTCTACCTTCCTCTACCTCCCCACCATGACACAGAGAGGACTACCTTCCTCTACCTCCCCACCATGACACAGAGAGGTCTACCTTCCTCTACCTCCCCACCATGACACAGAGAGGAGCAGGTCTACCTTCCTCTACCTCCCCACCATGACACAGAGAGGTCTACCTTCCTCTACCTCCCCACCATGACACAGAGAGGTCTACCTTCCTCTACCTCCCCACCATGACACAGTGAGGTCTACCTTCCTCTACCTCCTCACCATGACACAGAGAGGAGCAGGTCTACCTTCCTCTACCTCCCCACCATGTCACAGAGAGGTCTACCTTCCTCTACCTCCCCACCATGACACAGTGAGGTCTACCTTCCTCTACCTCCCCACCATGACACAGAGAGGTCTACCTTCCTCTACCTCCCCACCATGACACAGAGAGGTCTACCTTCCTCTACCTCCCCACCATGACACAGAGAGGACTACCTTCCTCTACCTCCCCACCATGACACAGAGAGGAGCAGGTCTACCTTCCTCTACCTCCCCACCATGACACAGAGAGGTCTACCTTCCTCTACCTCCCCACCATGACACAGAGAGGAGCAGGTCTACCTTCCTCTACCTCCCCACCATGACACAGAGAGGTCTACCTTCCTCTACCTCCCCACCATGACACAGAGAGGTCTACCTTCCTCTACCTCCCCACCATGACACAGAGAGGAGCAGGTCTACCTTCCTCTACCTCCCCACCATGACACAGAGAGGAGCAGGTCTACCTTCCTCTACCTCCCCACCATGACACAGAGAGGTCTACCTTCCTCTACCTCCCCACCATGACACAGAGAGGAGCAGGTCTACCTTCCTCTACCTCCCCACCATGACACAGAGAGGAGCAGGTCTACCTTCCTCTACCTCCCCACCATGACACAGAGAGGTCTACCTTCCTCTACCTCCCCACCATGACACAGAGAGGTCTACCTTCCTCTACCTCCCCACCATGACACAGAGAGGTCTACCTTCCTCTACCTCCCCACCATGACACAGAGAGGTCTACCTTCCTCTACCTCCCCACCATGACACAGAGAGGAGCAGGTCTACCTTCCTCTACCTCCCCACCATGACACAGAGAGGTCTACCTTCCTCTACCTCCCCACCATGACACAGAGAGGAGCAGGTCTACCTTCCTCTACCTCCCCACCATGACACAGAGAGGTCTACCTTCCTCTACCTCCCCACCATGACACAGAGAGGAGCAGGTCTACCTTCCTCTACCTCCTGACCATGACCCAGAGAGGTCTACCTTCCTCTACCTCCCCACCATGACACAGAGAGGTCTACCTTCCTCTACCTCCCCACCATGACACAGAGAGGTCTACCTTCCTCTACCTCCCCACCATGACACAGAGAGGTCTACCTTCCTCTACCTCCCCACCATGACACAGAAGATCCCCTGAGGACAGTGTGTGGATGGAGACAGTAGATCCTCTGAGGACAGTGTGTGGTTGGAGACAGTAGATCCCTTGTGGACAGTGTGTGGGTGGAGACAGTAGATCCCCTGAGGACAGTGTGTGGTCTTTTTAAGCCAGTAAGTGGTCTTTATAGAACAGCATGTGGTCTTTAGAGGCCAGTAGGTAGTCTCTATAGGCCAGTAGGTGGTCTCTATAGGCCAGTAGGTGGTCTTTATAGGCCAGTAGGTGGTCTCTATAGGCCAGTAGGTGGTCTTTATAGACCAGTAGGTGGTCTTTATAGACCAGTAGGTGGTCTTTATAGGCCAGTAGGTGGTCTTTATAGGCCAGTAGGTGGTCTCTATAGGCCAGTAGGTGGTCTCTATAGGCCAGTAGGTGGTCTCTATAGGCCAGTAGGTGGTCTCTATAGGCCAGTAGGTGGTCTTTATAGACCAGTAGGTGGTCTTTATAGACCAGTAGGTGGTCTTTATAGGCCAGTAGGTGGTCTTTATAGGCCAGTAGGTGGTCTCTATAGGCCAGTAGGTGGTCTCTATAGGCCAGTAGATATTCTTCATAGGCCAGTATGTGGTCTTTATAGGCCAGTAGATCTTCTTCATAGGCAAGTAGGTGGTCTCTATAGGCCAGTAGGTGGTCTTTATAGGCCAGTAGGTGGTCTTTATAGGCCAGTAGATCTTCTTCATAGGCCAGTAGGTGGTCTTTATAGGCCAGTAGGTGGTCTTCAAAGGCCAGTAGGTGGTCTTTATTGGCCAGTAGATCTTCTTCATAGGCAAGTAGGTGGTCTCTATAGGCCAGTAGGTGGTCTTTATAGGCCAGTAGGTGGTCTTTAAAGGCCAGTAGATCTTATTCATAGGCCAGTAGGTGGTCTTTATAGGCCAGTAGGTGGTCTTCATAGGCCAGTAGGGAGTCTTCAAAGGCCAGTAGGTGGTCTTTATAGGCCAGTAGGTGGTCTTTATAGACCAGTAGGTGGTCTTTATAGGCCAGTTTGTGGTCGATATATAACAGTTGTGGTCTTTATAGGCCAGTAGGTGGTCTTTATAGGCCTGTAGGGAGTCTTTATAGTTCAGTAGATGGTCTTTATGGGCCAGTAGGTGGTCTTTATGGGCCAGTAGGTGGTATTTATAGACCAGTCGGTGATCTTTATAGGCCAGTAGGTGGTCTTTATAGTCCAGTAGGTGGTATTTATAGACCAGTAGGTGGTCTTTATAGGCCATTAGGTGGTCTTTATAGGCCAGTAGATCTTCTTCATAGGCCAGTAGGTGGTCTTTATAGGCCAGTAGGTGGTCATCATAGGCCAGTAGGGAGTCTTCAAAGGCCAGTAGGTGGTCTTTATAGGCCAGTAGGTGGTCTCTATAGGCCAGTAGGTGGTCTCTATAGGCCAGTAGGTGGTCTTTATAGGCCAGTAGGTGGTCTTTATAGGCCAGTAGGTGGTCTTTATAGGCCAGTAGGTGGTCTTTATAGGCCAGTTTGTGGACGATATATGCCAGTAGGTGGTCTTTATAGGCCAGTAGGTGGTCTTTATAATTCAGTAGATGGTCTTTATAGGCCAGTAGGTGGTCTTTATAGGCCAGTAGGTGGTATTTATAGACCAGTAGGTGATCTTTATAGGCCAGTAGGTGGTCTTTATAGGCCAGTAGGTGGTCTTTATAGGCCAGTAGGTGGTCTTTATAGGCCAGTAGGTGGTCTCTATAGGCCAGTAGGTGGTCTTTATAGGCCAGTAGATCTTCTTCATAGGCCAGTAGGTGGTCTTTATAGGCCAGTAGGTGGTCTTTATAGACCAGTAGGTGGTCTTTATAGGCCAGTTTGTGGTCGATATATGCCAGTTGTGGTCTTTATAGGCCAGTAGGTGGTCTTCATAGGCCAGTAGGGAGTCTTCAAAGGCCAGTAGGTGGTCTTTATAGTTCAGTAGATGGTCTTTATAGGCCAGTAGGTGGTCTTTATAGGCCAGTAGGTGGTATTTATAGACCAGTAGGTGATCTTTATAGGCCAGTAGGTGGTCTTTATAGGCCAGTAGGTGGTCTTTATAGGCCAGTAGGTGGTCTCTATAGGCCAGTAGGTGGTCTTTATAGGCCAGTAGATCTTCTTCATAGGCCAGTAGGTGGTCTTTATAGGCCAGTAGGTGGTCTTTATAGGCCAGTAGGTGGTCTTTATAGGCCAGTAGGTGGTCTTTATAGGCCAGTAGGTGGTCTTTATAGTTCAGGAGATGGTCTTTATAGGCCAGTAGGTGGTCTTTATAGGCCAGTAGGTGGTATTTATAGACCAGTAGGTGATCTTTATAGGACGGTAGGTGGTCTCTATCGGCAAGCAGGTGGTCTTTATAGGCCAGTAGGTGGTCTTTATAGGCCAGTAGGTGGTCTCTGTGCGCCAGTAGGTGGTATTTATAGGCCAATAGGTGGTCTTTATAGGCCAGTAGGCAATCTTTAATGGCCAGTCGGTGGTTTTTATAGACCAGCAGGTGGTCTTAATAGGCCAGTAGGTGGTCTTTATAGGCCAGTAGGTGGTCTTTATAGGCCAGTAGGTGGTCTTTATAGGCCATTAGGTGGTCTTTATAGGCCAGTAGATCTTCTTCATAGGCCAGTAGGTGGTCTTTATAGGCCAGTAGGTGGTCTTCATAGGCCAGTAGGGAGTCTTCAAAGGCCAGTAGGTGGTCTTTATAGACCAGTAGGTGGTCTTTATAGACCAGTAGGGAGTCTTCAAAGGCCAGTAGGTGGTCTTTATAGGCCAGTAGGTGGTCTTTATAGGCCAGTAGGTGGTCTTTATAGGCCATTAGGTGGTCTTTATAGGCCAGTAGGTGGTCTTTATAGGCCAGTAGGTGGTCTTTATAGGCCAGTAGGTGGTCTTTATAGGCCAGTAGGTGGTCTCTATAGGCCAGTAGGTGGTCTTTATAGGCCAGTTTGTGGTCGTTATAAGACAGTTGTGGTCTTTATAGGCCAGTAGGTGGTCTTTATAGGCCAGTAGGGAGTCTTCAAAGGCCAGTAGGTGGTCTTTATAGGCCAGTAGGTGGTCTTTATAGGCCAGTAGGTGGTCTTTATAGGCCATTAGGTGGTCTTTATAGGCCAGTAGGTGGTCTTTATAGGCCAGTAGGTGGTCTTTATAGGCCAGTAGGTGGTCTTTATAGGCCAGTAGGTGGTCTCTATAGGCCAGTAGGTGGTCTTTATAGGCCAGTAGGTGGTCTTTATAGGCCAGTAGGTGGTCTTTATAGGCCATTAGGTGGTCTTCATAGGCCAGTAGGTGGTCTTCATAGGCCAGTAGGTGGTCTTTATAGGCCAGTAGGTGGTCTTTATAGGCCAGTAGGTGGTCTTTATAGACCAGTAGGTGGTCTTTATAGGCCTGTTTGTGGTCGTTATAGGCCAGTTGTGGTCTTTATAGGCCAGTAGGGAGTCTTTATAGGCCAGTAGGGAGTCTTCAAAGGCCAGTAGGTGGTCATTATAGGCCAGTAGGTGGTCATTAGAGGCCAGTAGATGGTCTTTATAGGCCAGTAGGTGGTCTTCATAGGCCAGTAGGAGGTATTTATAGACCAGTAGGTGGTCTTTATAGACCAGTAGGTGGTCTTTATAGGCCAGTAGGTGGTCTTTATAGGCCAGTGGGTGGTCTTTATAGGCCAGTAGGTGGTCTCTATAGGCCAGTAGATCTTCTTCATAGGCCAGTAGGTGGTCTTTATAGGCCAGTAGGTGGTCTTTATGGGCCAGTAGGTAGTCTCTATGGGCAAGTAGGTGGTCTTTATAGGCCAGTAGGTGGTCTTTATAGGCCAGTAGGTGGTCTTTATAGACCAGTAGGTGGTCTTTATAGGACAGTAGGTGGTCTTTATAGGCCAGTAGGTGGTCTTTATAGGCCAGTAGATCTTCTTCATAGGCCAGTAGGTGGTCTTTACAGGCCAGTAGGTGGTCTTTATAGGCCAGTAGGTGGTCTTTAAAGACCAGTTGGTGGTCTTTATAGGCCAGTAGGTGGTCTTTATAGGCCAGTAGTTGGTCTTTATAGGCCAGCAGGTGGTCTTTATAGGCCAGTAGTTGGTCTTTATAGGCCAGTAGGTGGTCTTTATAGGCCAGTACGTGGTCTTTATAAACCAGTAGGTGGTCTTTATAGGCCAGTATGTGGTCATTATAAGCCAGTTGTGATCTTTATAGGCCAGTAGGTGGTCTTTATAGACCAGTAGGTAGTCTTTATAGACCAGTAGGTGGACAGAAAGGTCACTACTTCTGAGGCATGATGAGGTCTAGTCCAGGTCTGAGGCAGGGACTTCTCCAGTCATGATGAGGTCTAGTGTAGGTTCAGGTCTAAGGCAGGGTCTTCTCCAGTCATGATGAGATCTAGTCCAGGTCTGAGGCAGGGACTTCTCCAGTTATGATGAGGTCTAGTCCAGGTCTGAGGCAGGGACTTCTCCAGTCATGATGAGGTCTAGTACAGGTCTGAGGCAGGGACTTCTCCAGTCATGATGAGGTCTAGTGTAGGTCTGAGGCAGGGACTTCTCCAGTCATGATGAGGTCTGGTCCAGGTCTGAGGCAGGGACTTCTCCAGTTATGATGAGGTCTAGTCCAGGTCTGAGGCAGGGACTTCTCCAGTCATGATGAGGTCTAGTCCAGGTCTGAGGCAGGGACTTCTCCAGTCATGATGAGGTCTAGTCAAGGTCTAAGGCAGGGTCTTCTCCAGTTATGATGAGGTCTAGTGTAGGTTCAGGTCTGAGGCAGGGTCTTCTCCAGTCATGATGAGGTCTAGTGTAGGTTCAGGTCTGAGGCAGGGTCTTCTCCAGTCATGATGAGGTCTTGTCCATTTCTGAGGCAGGGTCTCCTCCAGTCATGATGAGGTCTAGTCCAGGTCTGAGGCAGGGTCTTCTCCAGTCATGATGAGGTCTAGTGTAGGTTCAGGTCTGAGGCAGGGACTTCTCCAGTCATGATGAGGTCTAGTCCAGGTCTGAGGCAGGGACTTCTCCATTCATGATGAGGTCTAGTCCAGGTCTGAGGCAGGGACTTCTCCAGTCATGGTGAGGTCTAGTCCAGGTCTGAGGCAGGGTCTTCTCCAGTCATGATGAGGTCTAGTGTAGGTTCAGGTCTGAGGCAGGGACTTCTCCAGTCATGATGAGGTCTAGTGTAGGTTCAGGTCTGAGGCAGGGACTTCTCCAGTCATGATGAGGTCTAGTGTAGGTTCAGGTCTGAGGCAGGGACTTCTCCAGTCATGATGAGGTCTAGTGTAGGTTCAGGTCTGAGTCAAGGACTTCTCCAGTCATGATGAGGTCTAGTGTAGGTTCAGGTCTGAGGCAGGGACTTCTCCAGTTATGATGAGGTCTAGTCCAGGTCTGAGGCAGGGACTTCTCCAGTCATGATGAGGTCTAGTGTAGGTCCAGTTCTGAGGCAGGGACTTCTCCAGTCATGACGAGGTCTAGTGTAGGTTCAGGTCTAAGGCAGGGACTTCTCCAGTCATGATGAGGTCTAGTGTAGTTTCAGGTCTGAGGCAGGGACTTCTCCAGTTATGATGAGGTCTAGTGTAGGTCCAGGTCTGAGGCAGGGACTTCTCCAGTCATGATGAGGTCTAGTCCAGGTCTGAGGCAGGGACTTCTCCAGTCATGATGAGGTCTAGTGTAGGTCTGAGGCAGGGTCTTCTCCAGTCATGATGAGGTCTAGTGTAGGTCCAGGTCTGAGGCAGGGTCTTCTCCAGTCATGATGAGGTCTTGTTCAGGTCTGAGGCAGGGACTTCTCCAGTCATGATGAGGTCTAGTCCAGGTCTGAGGCAGGGTCTCCTCCAGTCATGATGAGGTCTAGTCCAGGTCTGAGGCAGGGACTTCTCCAGTCATGATGAGGTCTAGTCCAGGTCTGAGGCAGGGACTTCTCCAGTCATGATGAGGTCTAGTCCAGGTCTGAGGCAGGGTCTCCTCCAGTCATGATGAGGTCTAGTGTAGGTTCAGGTCTGAGTCAGGGACTTCTCCAGTCATGATGAGGTCTAGTGTAGATCTGAGGCAAGGACTTCCCCAGTCATGATGAGGTCTAATGTTTCCGATTGTATTTGGGGACATTGACATGCTGTGTCAGGTTGAGACTGTTGTATCGTGAGTCCACGAATAGACAGCAGTACATTCCATTGACATGCTGTGTCAGGTTGAGACTGTTGTATCGTGGGGAGCGTGTTACTGGTCTGGCACCGTGTTATGCGGTGGAACGCACGGTGTCTCCAGTGTGCATTTCTAGCCCGATGCGCTCAATTCCTGCTACTGGCATTTGCAGGGCTAGAATGGGCATCAAGCCAGGGAGGAGGGTGCCGGCTCAGCGCTCCTGGTCTCCAGTATACCTCCATGGACCAGGATATCCTGTGCCGACTCTGCGTACCGTTAGTCTGCACAGCCCTGTGCGTCCTGTGCCAGCGCCCTGCATTTGCAGAGCAGGTATAACCATCCAGCCAGGACGGGTTGTGTCAGCTCTACACTCCAGACCTCCAGTACGCCTCCCCAGCCCAGTACCACCAGTGGCAACAACACGCACCAGGCTTCCTGTGCGTCTCCAGAGTCCACAGTACTCCCTGTTCCTGCTCCTCGCACTCGCCCTGAGGTGCGTGTCCCCAGCCCGATACCACCAGTGCCGGCACCACGTACCAGGCCTATAGTGCGCCTCGCCTGTTCAGAGCGTCCGGCGACAGTACCCAGTCCAGAGCGTGCGGCGACAGTCTACAGACCGGAACCTCCTACGACGGACCGCAGACCGGAACCTCCAACGACGGGCCACAGTCCGGAACCTTCTACGACGGGCCGCAGTCCGGAACCTTCTACGACGGACCGCAGACCGGAACCTACCACGACGGGTCACAGTCCGGAACCTACCACGACGGGTCACAGTCCGGAAACTACCACGACGGGTCACAGTCCGGAAACTACCACGACGGGTCACAGTCCGGAACCTACCACGACGGGTCACAGTCCGGAACCTACCACGACGGGTCACAGTCCGGAACCTACCACGACGGGTCACAGTCCGGAACCTACCACGACGGGTCACAGTACAGGAAACTACCATGACAGACCGCAGACCGGAACCTACCACGACGGGTCACAGTCCGGATCAGCCAGTCTCCCTCCAGTCCGAAGGCGCCACTCACTCCAGACTCGACCATCAGTCCAGTGCCGTCCTCTAGTCTGTGGTCGGCGGTGAGGTTTCCCGCTCCAGAGACATTAAGTAAGTGTGAAGTGGAGCGGGATCCACGTCCTGAGCCAGAACCGCCACCTCGGAGTTATGCCCACCCAGACCCTCCCCTATAGGCTTAGGTGTGCGGCCGGCAGTCCGCACCTTTGGGGGGGTTACTGTCACCCCCTGACCTTAGCATTCTTTGTTTTCTTTATTATTTTGGTTAGGTCAGGGTGTGACATGGGTGACGTATGTATTTTTGACCCTGTCTAGGGGTTTTGTATGTCTATGGGTATTTACTATTCTAGGTGTTATGTATGTCTATGGTTGTATGTCTATGGTTTATCGTTGTCTCTGATTGGGAACCATATTTAGGCAGCCACATTCCTTGGGTATTTTGTCGCTTATTGTCTATGGTTAGTTGCCTGTGTCTGCACTTCTTTATATATAGCGTCACGTTCGTTTTGTTGTTTTGTATAGTTTGTTTAGTGTTTCTTTGTTAATAAATAGAAGAATGTATTCACATCACGCTGCGCCTTGGTCTCCTCCATTCAACGAACGTGACACAATAACGACAAATCAACTGAACCAGACGAGTCTCAGATACGGCACGTAAATATACCATTGCATTGAATGTCTCAGATACAGCATGTAAATATACCATTGCATTGAATGTCTCAGATACAGCATGTAAATATACCATTGCATTCAATGTCTCAGATACAGCATGTAAATATACCATTGCATTCAATGTCTCAGATACGTCACATAAATATACCATTGCATTCAATGTCTCAGATACAGCATGTAAATATACCATTGCAAAGTCTCTTAGGTGTAATTCTGTGTCTGCGTTGCGTTGGTGGCAGTAACTGATTATCGTAAGACTATTAGCGTTGTACGACCGTTAGTCTTAATTACATATCACGAGTAATACTGTCATGACATTTTACCCGCTCGTTTGCTACCTGATAGCCTAGCCGCTAGCCACATCCTAGCCTATCCACATCACAGCCTAGCCGAGCTACTAGCCACTAGCCACACCCCAGCCTAGCCACTAGCCACTAGCCACATTCCAGCCTAGCCACATCCCAGCCTAGCCACATCCCAGCCTAGCCACTAGCCACATCCCAGCCTAGCCACTAGCCACATCCCAGCTTAGCCACTAGCCACATCCCAGCCTAGCCACTAGCCACATCCCAGCCTAGCCACTAGCCACATCCCAGCCTAGCCACTAGCCACATCCCAGCCTAGCCACATCCCAGCCTAGCCACATCCCAGCCTAGCCACATCCCAGCTTAGCCACTAGCCACTAGCCACATCCCAGCTTAGCCACTAGCCACTAGCCACATCCCAGCTTAGCCACTAGCCACTAGCCACATCCCAGCTTAGCCACTAGCCACTAGCCACATCCCAGCTTAGCCACTAGCCACTAGCCACATCCCAGCTTAGCCACTAGCCACTAGCCACATCCCAGCTTAGCCACTAGCCACTAGCCACTAGCCACATCCCAGCCTAGCCACTAGCCACATCCCAGCCTAGCCACTAGCCACATCCCAGCCTAGCCACATCCCAGCCTAGCCACATCCCAGCCTAGCCACTAGCCACATCCCAGCCTAGCCACTAGCCACATCCCAGCCTAGCCACTAGCCACATCCCAGCCTAGCCACTAGCCACATCCCAGCCTAGCCACTAGCCACATCCCAGCCTAGCCACTAACCACATCCCAGCCTAGCCACTAGCCACATCCCAGCCTAGCCACTAGCCACATCCCAGCCTAGCCACTAGCCACATCCCAGCCTAGCCACTAGCCACATCCCAGCCTAGCCACTAGCCACATCCCAGCCTAGCCACTAACCACATCCCAGCCTAGCCACATCCCAGCCTAGCCACATCCCAGCCTAGCCACTAGCCACATCCCAGCTTAGCCACTAGCCACATCCCAGCCTAGCCACATCCCAGCCTAGCCACATCCCAGCCTAGCCACTAGCCACATCCCAGCCTAGCCACTAACCATATCCCAGCCTAGCCACTAGCCACATCCCAGCCTAGCCACTAGCCACATCCCAGCCTAGCCACTAGCCACATCCCAGCCTAGCCACTAGCCACATCCCAGCCTAGCCACTAGCCACATCCCAGCCTAGCCACATCCCAGCCTAGCCACTAGCCACATCCCAGCCTAGCCACTAACCATATCCCAGCCTAGCCACTAACCACATCCCAGCCTAGCCACATCCCAGCCTAGCCACTAGCCACATCCCAGCCTAGCCACTAGCCACATCCCAGCCTAGCCACTAGCCACATCCCAGCCTAGCCACTAGCCACATCCCAGCCTAGCCACTAGCCACATCCCAGCCTAGCCACATCCCAGCCTAGCCACTAGCCACATCCCAGCCTAGCCACTAACCATATCCCAGCCTAGCCACTAACCACATCCCAGCCTAGCCACATCCCAGCCTAGCCACTAACCATATCCCAGCCTAGCCACTAACCACATCCCAGCCTAGCCACTAGCCATATCCCAGCCTAGCCACATCCCAGCCTAGCCACTAACCATATCCCAGCCTAGCCACTAACCACATCCCAGCCTAGCCACTAACCATATCCCAGCCTAGCCACTAACCACATCCCAGCCTAGCCACATCCCAGCCTAGCCACTAACCATATCCCAGCCTAGCCACTAACCACATCCCAGCCTAGCCACATCCCAGCCTAGCCACTAGCCACATCCCAGCCTAGCCACATTCCAGCCTAGCCACTAGCCACATCCCAGCCTAGCCACATCCCAGCCTAGCCACTAGCCACATCCCAGCCTAGCCACTAACCACATCCCAGCCTAGCCACTAGCCACATCCCAGCCTAGCCACATCCCAGCCTAGCCACTAGCCACATCCCAGCCTAGCCACTAGCCACATCCCAGCCTAGCCACTAGCCACATCCCAGCCTAGCCACTAGCCACATCCCAGCCTAGCCACATCCCAGCCTAGCCACTAGCCACATCCCAGCCTAGCCACTAGCCACATCCCAGCCTAGCCACTAGCCACATCCCAGCCTAGCCACATTCCAGCCTAGCCACTGGCCACATCCCAGCCTAGCCACTAGCCATATCCCAGCCTAGCCACTAGCCACATCCCAGCCTAGCCACATCCCAGCCTAGCCACTAGCCACATCCCAGCCTAGCCACATTCCAGCCTAGCCACTGGCCACATCCCAGCCTAGCCACTAGCCACATCCCAGCCTAGCCACTAGCCACATCCCAGCCTAGCCACTAGCCACATCCCAGCCTAGCCACATTCCAGCCTAGCCACTGGCCACATCCCAGCCTAGCCACTAGCCACATCCCAGCCTAGCCACTAGCCACATCCCAGCCTAGCCATATCCCAGCCTAGCCACTAGCCATATCCCAGCCTAGCCACTGGCCACATCCCAGCCTAGCCACATCCCAGCCTAGCCACTAGCCACATCCCAGCCTAGCCACTAGCCACATCCCAGCCTAGCCATATCCCAGCCTAGCCACTAGCCACTTCCCAGCCTAGCCACTAGCCACATCCCAGCCTAGCCACTAGCCACATCCCAGCCTAGCCACATTCCAGCCTAGCCACTAGCCACATCCCAGCCTAGCCACATTCCAGCTTAGCCACTAGCCACATCCCAGCCTAGCCACTAGCCACATCCCAGCCTAGCCACATCCCAGCCTAGCCACTAGCCACATCCCAGCTTAGCCACTAGCCACATCCCAGCCTAGCCACTAGCCACATCCCAGCCTAGCCACATCCCAGCCTAGCTACTAGCCACATCCCAGCTTAGCCACTAGCCACATCCCAGCCTAGCCACTAGCCACATCCCAGCCTAGCCACATCCCAGCCTAGCCACTAGCCACATCCCAGCCTAGCCACTAGCCACATCCCAGCTTAGCCACTAGCCACATCCCAGCCTAGCCACTAGCCACATCCCAGCTTAGCCACTAGCCACATCCCAGCCTAGCCACTAGCCACATCCCAGCCTAGCCACTAGCCACATCCCAGCCTAGCCACATCCCAGCCTAGCCACTAGCCACATCCCAGCCTAGCCACATCCCAGCCTAGCCACTAGCCACATCCCAGCTTAGCCACTAGCCACATCCCAGCCTAGCCACTAGCCACATCCCAGCCTAGCCACATCCCAGCCTAGCCACTAGCCACATCCCAGCTTAGCCACTAGCCACATCCCAGCCTAGCCACTAGCCACATCCCAGCCTAGCCACTAGCCACATCCCAGCCTAGCCACTAGCCACATCCTAGCCTAGCCACTAGCCACATCCCAGCCTAGCCACTAGCCACATCCTAGCCTAGCCACTAGCCACATCCCAGCCTAGCCACTAGCCACATCCCAGCCTAGCCACATCCCAGCCTAGCCACATCCCAGCCTAGCCACTAGCCACTTCCCAGCCTAGCCACATCCCAGCCTAGCCACTGGCCACATCCCAGCCTAGCCACTAGCCACATCCCAGCCTAGCCACATCCCAGCCTAGCCACTAGCCACTTCCCAGCCTAGCCACATCCCAGCCTAGCCACTAGCCACATCCCAGCCTAGCCACTAACCACATCCCAGCCTAGCCACTAACCACATCCCAGCCTAGCCACTAACCACATCCCAGCCTAGCCACTAGCCACATCCCAGCCTAGCCACTAGCCACATCCCAGCCTAGCCACTAGCCACATCCCAGCCTAGCCACTAGCCACATCCCAGCCTAGCCACTAGCCACATCCCAGCTTAGCCACTAGCCACATCCCAGCCTAGCCGCTAACCACATCCCAGCCTAGCCACTAGCCACATCCCAGCCTAGCCACTAGCCACATCCCAGCCTAGCCACTAGCCACATCCCAGCCTAGCCACTAGCCACATCCCAGCCTAGCCACTAGCCACATCCCAGCCTAGCCACTAGCCACATCCCAGCCTAGCCACTAGCCACATCCCAGCCTAGCCACTAGCCACATCCCAGCTTAGCCACAGGCAATCCCTGGTGGATTGAATCTAAAATTTACACATTAGTAAAGGTATGGGTCGGCTGGCGTGGGTCGGCTGGCGTGGGTCGGCTGGCGTGGGCCGGCTGGCGTGGGCCGGCTGGCGTGGGTCGGCTGGCGTGGGTCGGCTGGCGTGGGTCGGATGGCGTGGGCCGGCTGGCGTGGGCCGGATGGCGTGGGCCGGCTGGCGTGGGTCGGCTGGCGTTGGTCGGCTGGTGTGGGTCGGATGGCGTGGGTCGGATGGCGTGGGTCGGATGGCGTGGGTCGGCTGGCGTTGGTCGGCTGGCGTGGGTCGGCTGTAGCTCCCTAATTCCTCCCTCTTAATTATTAAGAAAACCAAGTTAATTGTATATTGACCTGTGGAGATTCGCACCTCAACAACTGTCAAATCAAATCAAATGTATTTTATAAAGCCCAGGGGGGGGGGGGGGGCAGTCCTCTTCTGGCTGTGCCGGGTAGAGATTATAAACCTAGAGAGGAACCAGGCTATGAGGGGTGGCCAGTCCTCTTCTGGCTGTGCCGGGTAGAGATTATAAACCTAGAGAGGAAACAGGCTATGAGGGGTGGCCAGTCCTCTTCTGGCTGTGTCGGGTGGAGATTATAACAGAACATGGCCGAGATGTTCAAATAGTCTCTGTCAGTCTATTCAATGGATGTGTATAGTTTTCTGTGTTACAATGGTACCTGGTCTATAAAGACCAGTATAACTACTTCCTATTCATTTAGTCTAGTAATAAAAACCTGTCACAGGTTAATTAAGAGGTCATCACAGAGTGTAATCCCTGAGGGTACCACTAGAGGGCACCCTTGTGTTTCTAGTGTTCAGATGAGCCTGATTGGGATGATTGGGTTCACCTGGTTTAGGACTATTCAGGTTCCTCTATGGAAATGGACCTGGTTGCTCAGGTCTCTTGTCTTTGTTTTGTGTTGTACTCACGTACACTTGCGTTGTTGTTGTTCTTTCCCCCCTGTGAATACCTCAGTAAACATTCTGGATTTAACCTCTGACTGCTGTGTATCTCTGCACAGTGCTAAAAATAACTCCAAAACTAAAATATACATAAAATTATAAAAGTGGCTACAAAACCCATCGCGCACCAACACATAACTTCCACATAACATACAATCACCGACAAGGACATGAGGGGGAACCGAGGGTTAATAAAATACACAACATGTAATTGATGGAATTGGAACCAGGTGTGATGTGAAACAAGACAAAACCAATGGAAAATGAAAAATGGATCAGTGATGGCTAGAAGGTAGGTGACGTCGACCGCCGAAGACCGCCCGAACAAGGAGAGGGACCGACTTTGGCGTAAGTCGTGACAGAGAGAGAGAGAGAGCACAAACAGACCCCACAGAGCCCCAGGACAGAAACATATTGGCTGCCGGCTCGGGATGGAACGTCAAGGCCCTGATCGTACATTACCGCTGCAGGAGACGAGGAGCACACCGGAGGTTCGTCCTGGAGTTTAGGACTCTGGATGCCGGCTCCGGATGGACGACAGGGCCCTGATCGACCATTACCGCTGCAGTCTGCGTGAGGACGTCCGTTGGGAGCTGGCGGTGCTCTTTGGCAAAAGGGGTAACTTGGTCATCAAAACGAAAGGAGGACAAAGACACTCTTCATATAATTAATTAAAATGCATTTATTAGTATGGCATGTTCAATAGAAACAACGTTTTCAAAAATCTGACGCGTTTCGGCTGCATGGCCTTCGTCAGGGAGTACAAAGAAATAAAACAATGTCCTTTCGTGAACAGCTTTTCCAATTGGCCCTAATGAGAAGAGGGAGTGGTTACACATTTGATTGGACAACAGCTAGTAAGCAATACGATACACATTAAAAGGTGAAATACTGTAGCAATGTTTTCATAAAAATACAACTCCAAGATAGAAGTATGAGAACACTTAGAAAGGTAGTTCTAACCTTAAATATGACTGGGAGAAGTGTCAAGAATAAGAAAGCTATATATTCCATGGTACACTAGAACACAGCAAAACATGAACAACAGTCTAAACATAGTTGAAGGCAATTGAGCAAAATGTCCACTAGATGACAGCAAATGGACCCATCACGACCCTACAGGAAGGGTGACAAATCCATATCTCCATTTAAACCAGGGTATTTAGTGGCCTGTAGTTTGTAAATCTCCATTTAAACCAGGGTATTTAGTGGCCTGTAGTTTGTAAATCCATATCCCCATTTAAACCTGGGTACTTAGTGGCCTGTAGTTTGTAAATCCAGATCTCCATTTAAACCTGGGTACTTATTGGCCTGTAGTTTGTAAATCCATATCTCCAATTAAACCAGGGTACTTAGTGGCCTGTAGTTTGTAAATCCATATCTTCATTTAAACCAGGGTATTTAGTGGCCTGTAGTTTATAAATCCATACCTTCATTTAAACCAGGGTATTTAGTGGCCTGTAGTTTGTACATCTTCATTTACACCAGGGTATTTAGTGGCCTGTAGTTTGTAAATCCAGATCTCCATTTAAACCAGGGTACTTAGTGGCCTGTAGTTTGTAAATCCATATCCCCATTTAAACCAGGGTATTTAGTGACCTGTAGTTTGTAAATCCATATCTCCATTTAAACCAGGGTACTTAGTGGCCTGTAGTTTGTAAATCCATATCCCCATTTAAACCAGGGTATTTAGTGACCTGTAGTTTGTAAATCTTCATTTAAACCAGGGTATTTAGTGGCCTGTAGTTTGTAAATCTTCATTTAAACCAGTGTATTTAGTGGCCTGTAGTTTGTAAATCCCCATTTAAACCAGGGTATTTAGTGGCCTGTAGTTTGTAAATCCATATCTCCATTTAAACCAGGGTACTTAGTGGCCTGTAGTTTGTAAATCCATATCTTCATTTAAACCAGTGTATTTAGTGGCCTGGAGTTTGTAAATCTATATCTCCATTTAAACCAGGGTATTTAGTGGCCTGTAGTTTGCAAATCCATATCTCCTTTTAAACCAGGGTACTTAGTGGCCTGTAGTTTGTAAATCTCCATTTAAACCAGGGTATTTAGTGGCCTGTAGTTTGTAAATCTCCATTTAAACCAGGGTATTTAGTGGCCTGTAGTTTGTAAATCTCCATTTAAACCAGGGTATTTAGTGGCCTGTAGTTTGTAAATCTTCATATAAACCAGGGTATTTAGTGGACTATAGTTTGTAAATCCATATCTCCATTTAAACCAGGGTACTTAGTGGCCTGTAGTTTGTAAATCCATATCTCCATTTAAACCTGGGTACTTAGTGGCCTGTAGTTTGTAAATCCCCATTTAAACCAGGGTATTTAGTGGCCTGTAGTTTGTAAATCTCCATTTAAACCAGGGTATTTAGTGGCCTGTAGTTTGTAAATCTCCATTTAAACCTGGGTACTTAGTGGCCTGTAGTTTGTAAATCCATATCTTCATTTAAACCTGGGTACTTAGTGGCCTGTAGTTTGTAAATCCATATCTTCATTTAAACCAGGGTACTTAGTGGCCTGTAGTTTGTAAATCCATATCTCCATTTAAACCTGGGTACTTAGTGGCCTGTAGTTTGTAAATCCATATCTTCATTTAAACCAGGGTATTTAGTGGCTGTAGTTTGTAAATCCATACCTTCATTTAAACCAGGGTATTTAGTGGCCTGTAGTTTGTAAATCCATATCTCCATTTAAACCAGGGTACTTAGTGGCCTGTCGTTTGTAAATCCATATTTCCATTTAAACCAGGGTACTTAGTGGCATGTAGTTTGTAAATCCATATCTTCATTTAAACCTGGGTATTTAGTGGCCTGTAGTTTGTAAATCCATATCTCCATTTAAATCAGGGTACTTAGTGGCCTGTAGTTTGTAAATCCATATCTTCATTTAAACCACGGTATTTAGTGGCCTGTAGTTTGTAAATCTCCAATTAAACCAGGGTACTTAGTGGCCTGTAGTTTGTAAATCCATATCTCCATTTAAACCAGGGCATTTAGTGGCCTGTAGTTTGTAAATCTTCATATAAACCAGGGCATTTAGTGGCCTGTAGTTTGTAAATCTTCATATAAACCAGGGTATTTAGTGGCCTGTAGTTTGTAAATCTTCATATAAACCAGGGTATTTAGTGGCCTGCAGTTTGTAAATCCATATCTCCATTTAAACCAGGGCATTTAGTGGCCTGTAGTTTGTAAATCTTCATATAAACCAGGGTATTTAGTGGCCTGTAGTTTGTAAATCCATATCTTCATTTAAACCAGGGTACTTAGTGGCCTGTAGTTTGTAAATCCATATCTCCATTTAAACCTGGGTACTTAGTGGCCTGTAGTTTGTAAATCCATATCTCCATTTAAACCTGGGTACTTAGTGGCCTGTAGTTTGTAAATCCATATCTCCATTTAACCCAGGGTACTTAGTGGCCCGTAGTTTGTAAATCTCCATTTAAACCAGGGTACTTAGTGGCCTGTAGTTTGTAAATCCATATCTCCATTTAAACCAGGGTACTTAGTGGCCTGTAGTTTGTAAATCCATATCTTCATTTAAACCAGGGTACTTAGTGGCCTGTAGTTTGTAAATCCAGATCTCCATTTAAACCTGGGTACTTAGTGGACTGTAGTTTGTAAATCCATATCTTCATTTAAACCAGGGTATTTAGTGGCTGTAGTTTGTAAATCCATATCTTCATTTAAACCAGGGTACTTAGTGGCCTGTAGTTTGTAAATCCAGATCTCCATTTAAACCTGGGTACTTAGTGGACTGTAGTTTGTAAATCAAGATCTCCATTTAAACCTGGGTACTTAGTGGACTGTAGTTTGTAAATCCATATCTTCATTTAAACCAGGGTATTTAGTGGCTGTAGTTTGTAAATCCATATCTTCATTTAAACCAGGGTACTTAGTGGCCTGTAGTTTGTAAATCCATATCTCCATTTAAACCAGGGTACTTAGTGGCCTGTAGTTTGTAAATCCATATCTTAATTTACACCACGGTATTTAGTGGCCTGTAGTTCGTAAATCTCCATTTAAACCAGGGTACTTAGTGGCCTGTAGTTTGTAAATCCATATCTTAATTTAAACCACAGTATTTAGTGGCCTGTAGTTCGTAAATCTCCATTTAAACCAGGGTACTTAGTGGCCTGTAGTTTGTAAATCCATATCTTCATTTAAACCACGGTATTTAGTGGCCTGTAGTTCGTAAATCTCCATTTAAACCTGGGTACTTAGTGGCCTGTAGTTTGTAAATCCAGATCTCCATTTAAACCAGGGTACTTAGTGGCCTGTAGTTTGTAAATCCATATCTTCATTTAAACCAGGGTATTTAGTGGCTGTAGTTTGTAAATTCATACCTTCATTTAAACCAGGGTATTTAGTGGCCTGTAGTTTGTAAATCCAGATCTCCATTTAAACCAGGGTACTTAGTGGCCTGTAGTTTGTAAATCTCCATTTAAACCAGGGCACTTAGTGGCCTGTAGATTGTAAAACCATATCTTCATTTAAACCACGGTATTTAGTGGCATGTAGTTCGTAAATCTCCATTTAAACCTGGGTACTTAGTGGCCTGTAGTTTGTAAATCCATATCTCCATTTAAACCAGGGTACTTAGTGGCCTGTAGTTTGTAAATTCATACCTTCATTTAAACCAGGGTATTTAGTGGCCTGTAGTTTGTAAATCCATATCTCCATTTAAACCAGGGTACTTAGTGGACTGTAGTTTGTAAATTTCCATTTAAACCAGGGTACTTAGTGGCCTGTAGTTTGTAAATCCATATCTTCATTTAAACCAGGGTATTTAGTGGCTTGTAGTTTGTAAATCCATATCTTCATTTAAACCAGGGTACTTAGTGGCCTGTAGTTTGTAAATCCATATCTCCATTTAAACCTGGGTATTTAGTGGCCTGTAGTTTGTAAATCCATATCTCCATTTAAACCAGGGTATTTAGTGGCCTGTAGTTTGTAAATCCAGATCTCCATTTAAACCAGGGTACTTAGTGGCCTGTAGTTTGTAAATCTCCATTTAAACCAGGGCACTTAGTGGCCTGTAGATTGTAAAACCATATCTTCATTTAAACCACGGTATTTAGTGGCATGTAGTTCGTAAATCTCCATTTAAACCTGGGTACTTAGTGGCCTGTAGTTTGTAAATCCATATCTCCATTTAAACCAGGGTACTTAGTGGCCTGTAGTTTGTAAATTCATACCTTCATTTAAACCAGGGTATTTAGTGGCCTGTAGTTTGTAAATCCATATCTCCATTTAAACCAGGGTACTTAGTGGACTGTAGTTTGTAAATCTCCATTTAAACCAGGGTACTTAGTGGCCTGTAGTTTGTAAATCCATATCTTCATTTAAACCAGGGTATTTAGTGGCTTGTAGTTTGTAAATCCATATCTTCATTTAAACCAGGGTACTTAGTGGCCTGTAGTTTGTAAATCCATATCTCCATTTAAACCTGGGTATTTAGTGGCCTGTAGTTTGTAAATCCATATCTCCATTTAAACCAGGGTACTTAGTGGCCTGTAGTTTGTAAATCCATATCTTCATTTAAACCAAGGTATTTAGTGGCCTGTAGTTCGTAAATCTCCATTTAAACCAGGGTACTTAGTGGCCTGTAGTTTGTAAATCCATATCTTAATTTAAACCAGGGTATTTAGTGGCCTGTAGTTCGTAAATCTCCATTTAAACCTGGGCACTTAGTGGCCTGTAGTTTGTAAATCCATATCTTCATTTAAACCACGGTATTTAGTGGCCTGTAGTTCGTAAATCTCCATTTAAACCTGGGTACTTAGTGGCCTGTAGTTTGTAAATCCAGATCTCCATTTATACCAGGGTACTTAGTGGCCTGTCATTTGTAAATCTATATCTTCATTTAAACCACGGTACTTAGTGGCCTGTAGTTGTAGTTTGTAAATCCATATCTCCATTTAAACCAGGGTATTTAGTGGCCTGTAGTTCGTAAATCTCCCTTTAAACCAGGGTACTTAGTGGCCTGTAGTTTGTAAATCCATATCTTCATTTAAAATACGGTATTTAGTGGCCTGTAGTTCGTAAATCTCCATTTAAACCTGGGTACTTAGTGGCCTGTAGTTTGTAAATCCATATCTCCATTTAAACCAGGGTATTTAGTGGCCTGTAGTTCGTAAATCTCCATTTAAACCAGGGTACTTAGTGGCCTGTAGTTTGTAAATCCATATCTTCATTTAAAATACGGTATTTAGTGGCCTGTAGTTCGTAAATCTCCATTTAAACCAGGGTACTTAGTGGCCTGTAGTTTGTAAATCCATATCTTCATTTAAACCACGGTATTTAGTGGCCTGTAGTTCGTAAATCTCCATTTAAACCTGGGTACTTAGTGGCCTGTAGTTTGTAAATCCAGATCTCCATTTAAACCAGGGTACTTAGTGGCCTGTAGTTTGTAAAACCATATCTCCATTTAAACCAGGGCATTTAGTGGCCTGTAGTTTGTAAATCCATATCTTCATTTAAACCAGGGTACTTAGTGGCCTGTAGTTTGTAAATCTCCATTTAAACCAGGGTATTTAATGGCCTGTAGTGTGTAAATCCAAAAACTTTCCCTTTGGTTTAACTGTTTAAGACGGCCCCCTTTTCCAATATATAATATATATATATATATATATAATTATAATAATAATTATATATATATAATTGATGCCAGAACATGATACCCGTAACTTGTAGGGAGGCAGGGTTTCCATGGAGTAAGGACTTGTAGTGTCTTGTCATGGGGTAGGGACTCGTAGTGTCTTGCTATGGGGTAAGGACTCGTAGTGTCTTGCCATGGGGTAAGGACTCGTAGTGTCTTGCCATGGGGTAAGGACTCGTAGTGTCTTGCCATGGGGTAGGGACTTGTAGTGTCTTGCCATGGGGTAGGGACTCGTAGTGTCTTGCCATGGGGTAAGGACTCATAGTGTCTTGCCATGGGGTAAGGACTCGTAGTGTCTTGCCATGGGGTAAGGACTTGTAGTGTCTTGCTATGGGGTAAGGATTCGTAGTGTCTTGCCATGGGTTAAGGACTCATAGTGTCTTGCCATGGGGTAAGGACTCGTAGTGTCTTGCCATGGGTTAAGGACTCGTAGTGTCTTGCCATGGGGTAAGGACTCGTAGTGTCTTGCTATGGGGTAAGGATTCGTAGTGTCTTGTTATGGGGTAAGGACTCGTAGTGTCTTGCCATGGGGTAAGGACTCGTAGTGTCTTGCCATGGGGTAAGGACTCGTAGTGTCTTGCCATGGGTTAAGGACTCGTAGTGTCTTGCCATGGGGTAAGGACTCGTAGTGTCTTGCCATGGGGTAAGGATTCGTAGTGTCTTGTTATGGGGTAAGGACTCGTAGTGTCTTGCCATGGGGTAAGGACTCGTAGTGTCTTGCCATGGGGTAATGACTTGTAGTGTCTTGCCATGGGGTAGGGACTCGTAGTGCCTTGCCATGGGGTAAGGACTCGTAGTGTCTCTCTCTCTCTGTCTTCCTTTCTCTCTCTCTCTCTCTCTCTCTCTCTCTGTCTCTCTCTCTCTCTTCTCTCTCTCTGTCTCTCTGTCTCTCTCTCTCTCTCTGTCTTTCTCTCTCTGTCTTTCTCTCTCTCTCTCTCTCTCTCTCTCTCTCTCTCTCTCTCTCTCTCTCTCTCTCTCTGTGTCTCTCTCTCTCTCTCTCTGTGTCTCTCTGTCTCTGTCTCTCTGTCTCTCTCTGTCTCTCTCTGTCTCTCTCTCTCTCTAAATGGACCTACTTTGTCAGTTAAACAGTGGTTAAATCCCAGCTAAAGTCAGAAGGGAGAGAAGAGATGAGAATGAGGGGGGGGGGGTGAGGTATAGAGGGGTATTGACCTATATGTGCTCTCGTGTGTAAATTCTCCTGGACAGAACCATTAAACATTAACTCTGAAACCATGTTTTATTGAAGAGACATACATTGTTAACAGACCTACTTAGGGGTGCGAGCATGTGTGTGTTTCTGCTCATTCCCAGCAAAAGGAAGAAGGCCATTTCAGAGAGAAGCTCTGCTGTGGCTTCAGGCTCTTTCTGTAAAGTGCTTCAACGGAGTGTTTGTTCATGTGTTTCCGGTCCTGCTCAGGCCTGCCTCGTGTCCAGAGAGAGAGAACAGAGAGAAAACAGAGGTGAGAGGCAAGAGAGGAGACAGGGAGGAGAGGGGAGAGGAGGAGAGGGAAGAGAGGAGACAGGGAGGAGAGGGGAGAGGGGAGAGGATGAGAGGGGAGAGGGGAGAGAGGAGAGGGGGGAGAGAAGAGAGGAGGAGAGAACAGAGAGAAAACAGAGGTGAGAGGCAAGAGAGGAGACAGGGAGGAGAGGGGAGAGGGGAGAGGATGAGAGGGGAGAGGGGGAGAGAGGAGAGGGGGAGAGAAGAGAGGAGGAGAGAACAGAGAGAAAACAGAGGTGAGAGGATGAGAGGAGACAGGGAGGAGAGGAGACAGGGAGGAGAGGAGACGAATGAGAGAGGAGATGGGAGAGGGAGAGGATGAGAGGGAGAGGGGAGAGAGGAGAGGAGACAGGGAGAGGAGGAGGAGAGGGGAGAGGGGGAGAGGAGACAGGGAGGAGAGGAGACGAATGACAGAGTAGATGGGAGAGGGGAGAGGATGAGAGGGAGAGGGGGAGAGAGGAGAGGAGACAGGGAGGAGAGGAGATGAATGAGAGAGTAGATGGGAGAGGGGAGAGGATGAGAGAGTAGATGGGAGAGGGGAGAGGATGAGAGAACAGAGAGAAAACAGAGGTGAGAGGCAAGAGAGGAGACAGGGAGGAGAGGAGAGAGGGGAGAGGATGAGAGGGGAGAGGGGGGAGAGGAGAGGGGGAGAGAAGAGAGGAGGAGAGAACAGAGAGAAAACAGAGGTGAGAGGCAAGAGAGGAGACAGGGAGGAGAGGGGAGAGGGGAGAGGATGAGAGGGGAGAGGGGGAGAGAGGAGAGGAGACAGGGAGAGGAGGAGAGGAATGAGAGTGGAGAGGGGGAGAGGGGAGAGGATGAGAGGGGAGGGGGAGAGAGGAGAGGAGGAGAGGGAAGAGAGGAGACAGGGAGAGGAGGAGAGGAGTAGAGGATGAGAGTGGAGATGGGAGTGGGGAGAGGATGAGAGGGGAGAGGGGGAGAGAAGAGAGGAGGAGAGGGAAGAGAGGAGACAGGGAGGAGAGGAGACAGGGAGAGGAGGAGAGGAATGAGAGTGGAGATGGGAGTGGGGAGAGGATGAGAGGGGAGAGGGGAGAGAAGAGAGGAGGAGAGGCAAGAGAGGAGACAGGGAGGAGAGGAGACGAATGAGAGAGTAGATGGGAGAGGGGAGAGGATGAGAGGGGAGAGGGGGAGAGAGGAGAGGAGACAGGGAGAGGAGGAGAGGAATGAGAGTGGAGATGGGAGTGGGGAGAGGATGAGAGGGGAGAGGGGGAGAGAGGAGAGGAGGAGAGGGAAGAGAGGAGACAGGGAGAGGAGGAGAGGAATGAGAGTGGAGATGGGAGAGGGGAGAGGATGAGAGGGGAGAGGGGGAGAGAGGAGAGGAGGAGAGGGAAGAGAGGAGACAGGGAGAGGAGGAGAGGAATGAGAGTGGAGAGGGGAGAGAATGATAGTGGAGAGGAGGAGAGGGGAGAGGAGGAGAGGGAAGAGAGGAGACAGGGAGAGGAGGAGAGGAATGAGAGTGGAGAGGGGAGAGAATGATAGTGGAGAGGAGGAGAGGGGAGAGGAGGAGAGGGAAGAGAGGAGAGGAGAAGAGGAAATAGTCAGGACATTATAGTGGAATAAAAGACCTCTATAAGACTGTCCTGCCTGTCACCAGTAACCAGACTCGCAGGGCCTGGAGGGGCCTGACTGTCAGGACATTATAGTGGAATAAAAGACCTCTATAAGACTGTCCTGCCTGTCACCAGTAACCAGACTCACAGGGCCTGGAGGGGACTGACTGTCAGGACATTATAGTGGAATAAAAGACCTCTTAAAGACTGTCCTGCCTGTCACCAGTAACCAGACTCACAGGACCTGGAGGGGCCTGACTGTCAGGACATTATAGTGGAATAAAAGACCACTATAAGACTGTCCTGCCTGTCACCAGTAACCAGACTCACAGGGCCTGGAGGGGACTGACTGTCAGGACATTATAGTGGAATAAAAGACCTCTTAAAGACTGTCCTGCCTGTCACCAGTAACCAGACTCACAGGGCCTGGAGGGGACTGACTGTCAGGACATTATAGTGGAATAAAAGACCTCTTAAAGACTGTCCTGCCTGTCACCAGTAACCAGACTCACAGGACCTGGAGGGGCCTGACTGTCAGGACATTATAGTGGAATAAAAGACCTCTATAAGACTGTCCTGCCTGTCACCAGTAACCAGACTCACAGGGCCTGGAGGGGACTGACTGCCAGGACATTATAGTGGAATAAAAGACCTCTTAAAGACTGTCCTGCCTGTCACCAGTAACCAGACTCACAGAGCCTGGAGGGGACTGACTGTCAGGACATTATAGTGGAATAAAAGACCTCTTAAAGACTGTCCTGCCTGTCACCAGTAACCCGACTCACAGGGCCTGGAGGGGACTGACTGTCAGGACATTATAGTGGTGCAGATACTACTTTGGGTTTTATAAAGACCACCTACTGGCCTATAAATACCACCTACTGGCCTATAGAGACCACCTACTGGCCTATAAAGACCACCTACTGGTCTATAAATACCACCTACTGGCCTATAGAGACCACCTACTGGCCTATAAAGACCACCTACTGGCCTATAGAGACCACCTACTGGCCTATAAAGACCACCTACTGGCCTATAGAGACCACCTACTGGCCTATAAAGAACACCTACTGGTCTATAAAGACCACCTACTGGCCTATAGAGACCACCTACTGGCCTATAGAGACCACCTACTGGCCTATCAAATCAAATCAAATCAAAACAAATTTATTTATACAGCCCTTCGTACATCAGCTGATATCTCAAAGTGCTGTACAGAAACCCAGCCTAAAACCCCAAACAGCAAGCAATGCAGGTGTAGAAGCACAGTGGCTAGGAAAACTCCCTAGAAAGGCCAAAACCTAGGAAGAAACCGAGAGAGGAACCAGGCTATGTGGGGTGGCCAGTCCTCTTCTGGCTGTGCCGGGTGGAGATTATAACAGAACATGGCCAAGATGTTCAAATGTTCATAAATGACCAGCATGGTCCAATAATAATAAGGCAGAACAGTTGAAACTGGAGCAGCAGCATGGCCAGGTGGACTGGGGACAGCAAGGAGTCATCATGTCAAGGTAGTCCTGAGGCATGGTCCTAGGGCTCAGGTCCTCCAAGAGAGAAAGAAAGAGAGAAAGAGAGAATTAGAGAGAGCACACTTAAATTCACACAGGACACCGAATAGGACAGGAGAAGTACTCCAGATATAACAAACTGACCCTAGCCCCCCGACACATAAACTACTGCAGCATAAATACTGGAGGCTGAGACAGGAGGGGTCAGGAGACACTGTGGCCCCATCCGATGATACCCCAGGACAGGGCCAAACGGGAAGGATATAACCCCACCCACTTTGCCAAAGCACAGCCCCCACCCTTTATTTAACTAGGCAAGTCAGTTAAGAACACATTCTTATTTTCAATGACGGCCTAGGAACAGTGGGTTAACTGCCTGTTCAGGGGCAGAATGACAGATTTGTACCTTGTCAGCTCGGGATTTGAACTTGCAACCTTTCAGTTACTAGTCCAACACTCTAACCACTAGGCTACCCTGCCGCCCCAGTATAGCCCACAAAGATCTCCACCACAGCACAACCCAAGGGGGGTGCGCCAACCCAGACAGGAAGATCACATCAGTGACTCAACCCGCTCAAGTGACGCACCCCCCCAGGGACGGTATGAAAGAGCCCGAGTAAGCCTGTGACTCAGCCCCTTTAATAGGGTTAGAGGTAGAGAATCCCAGTGGAATGAGGGGAACCGGCCAGGTAGAGACAACAAGGGCGGTTCGTTGCTCCAGAGCCTTTCCGTTCACCCTCCCACTCCTGGGCCAGACTACACTCAATCATATGACCCACTGAAGAGATGAGTCTTCAGTAAAGACTTAAAGATTGAGACCGAGTTTGCGTCTCGAACATGGGTAGGCAGACCATTCCATAAAAATGGAGCTCTATAGGAGAAAGCCCTGCCTCCAGCTGTTTGCTTAGAAATTCTAGGGACAATTAGGAGGCCTGCGTCTTGTGACCGTAGCATATGTGTAGGAATATACAGCAGGACCAAATCAGAGAGATAGGTACGAGCAAGCCCATGTAATGCTTTGTAGGTTAGCAGTAAAACCTTGAAATCAGCCCTAGCCTTAACAGGAGCCAGTGTAGAGAGGCTAGCACTGGAGTAATATGATCAAATTTTTTGGTTCTAGTCAGAATTCTAGCAGCCGTGTTTAGCACTAACTGAAGTTTATTTAGTGCTTTATCCGGGTAGCCGGAAAGTAGAGCATTGCAGTAGTCTAACCTCGAAGTGACAAAAGCATGGATTAATTTTTCTGCGTCATTTTTGGACAGAAAGTTTCTGATTTTTGTAATGTTACATAGATGGAAAAAAGCTGTCCTTGAAATGGTCTTGATATGTTCTTCAAAAGAGAGATCAGGGTCCAGAGTAACGCTGAGGTCCTTCACAGTTTTATTTGAGACGACTGTACAACCATTAAGATTAATTGTCAGATTCAACAGAAGATCTCTTTGTTTCTTGGGACCTAGAACAAGCATGTCTGTTTTGTCCGAGTTTAAAAGTAGAAAGTTTGCAGCCATCCACTTCCTTATGTCTGAAACACAGGCTTCTAGCGAGGGCAATTTTGGGGCTTCACCATGTTTCATTGAAATGTACAGCTGTGTGTCATCCGCATAGCAGTGAAAGTTAACATTATGTTTTCGAATGACATCCCCAATAGGTAAAATATATAGTGAAAACAATAGTGGTCCTAAAACGGAACCTTGAGGAACACCGAAATTTACAGTTGATTTGTCAGAGGACAAACCAAATCAAATCAAATTTATTTATAAAGCCATTCGTACATCAGCTGATATCTCAAAGTGCTGCACAGAAACCCAGCCTAAAACCCCAAACAGCAAGCAATGCAGGTGTAGAAGCACGGTGGCTAGGAAAAACTCCCTAGAAAGGCCAAAACCTAGGAAGAAACCTAGAGAGGAACCAGGCTATGTGGGGTGGCCAGTCCTCTTCTGGCCGTGCCGGTTGGAGATTATAACAGAACATAACCAAGATGGTCATATGTTCATAAAGGACCAACATGGCCCAATAATAATAAGGCAGAACAGTTGAAACTGGTGCAGCAGCACGGCCAGGTGGACTGGGGACAACAAGGAGTCATCATGTCAGGTAGTCCTGAGGCATGGTCCTAGGGCTCAGGTCCTCCGAGAGAGAGAAAGAAAGAGAGAAAGAGAGAATTAGAGAGAGCACACTTAGGACCGAATAGGACAGGAGAAGTACTCCAGATATAACAAACTGACCCTAGCCCCCAACACATAAACCACTGCAGCATAAATACTGGAGGCTGAGACAGAAGGGGTCAGGAGACACTGTTGCCCCATCCGAGGACACCCCCGGACAGGGCCAAACAAGAAGGATATAACCCCACCCACTTTGTCAAAGCACAGCCCCCACACCACTAGAGGGATATCTTCAACCACCATATTACCATCCTGAGGCAAGTCTATAAAGACTGCCTACTTGTCTATAAAGACCACCTACTGGTCTATAAAGACCCCAAACTGGCCTATGAAGATCAACTACTGGTTTAGAAAGAACTGTCCTCAGAGGATCTACTGTGTCCATCCACACACTGTCCTCAGGGATCTACTGTCTCCATCCACACACTGTCCTCAGGGGACCTACTGTCTCCACCCACACACTGTCCTCAGGGATCTACTGTCTCCATCCACACACTGTCCACAGGGGATCTACTGTCTCCACCCACACACTGTCCTCAGAGGATCTACTGTCTCCATCCACACACTGTCCTCAGGGGATCCACTGTCTCCACCCACACACTGTCCTCAGGGGATCTACTGTCTCCATCCACACACTGTCCTCAGAGGACCTACTGTCTCCAGACTCCAGCCACTGTCCTCAGGGGATCCACTGTCTCCACCTACACACTGTCCTCAGAGGACCTACTGTCTCCAGACTCCAGCCACTGTCCTCAGGGGATCTACTGTCTCCATCCACACACTGTCCTCAGGGGATCTACTGTCTCCACCTACACACTGTCCCCAGGGGATCTACTGTCTCCACCCACACACTGTCCTCAGGGAACCTACTGTCTCCAGACTCCACCCACTGTCCTCAGGGATCTACTGTCTCCTGTCTCCATCCACACACTGTCCTCAGGGGATCTACTGTCTCCAGACTCCAGCCACTGTCCTCAGGGGATCTACTGTCTCCATCCACACACTGTCCTCAGAGGACCTACTGTCTCCATCCACACACTGTCCTCAGAGGACCTACTGTCTCCATCCACACACTGTCCTCAGAGGACCTACTGTCTCCACCTACACACTGTCCTCAGGGGATCTACTGTCTCCTGTCTCCTCCCACACACTGTCCTCAGGGGATCTACTGTCTCCATCCACACACTGTCCTCAGGGGATCTACTGTCTCCATCCACACACTGTCCTCAGGGGATCTACTGTCTCCACCCACACACTGTCCTCAGGGGATCTACTGTCTCCATCCACACACTGTCCTCAGAGGATCTACTGTCTCCAGACTCCAGCCACTGTCCTCAGGGGATCTACTGTCTCCATCCACACACTGTCCTCAGGGGATCTACTGTCTCCATCCACACACTGTCCTCAGGGGATCTACTGTCTCCACCCACACACTGTCCTCAGGGGATCTACTGTCTCCACCCACACACTGTCCTCAGAGGACCTACTGTCTCCAGACTCCAGCCACTGTCCTCAGGGGATCTACTGTCTCCATCCACACACTGTCCTCAGGGGATCTACTGTCTCCATCCACACACTGTCCTCAGGGGATCTACTGTCTCCATCCACACACTGTCCCCAGGGGATCTACTGTCTCCACCCACACACTGTCCTCAGGGGATCTACTGTCTCCAGACTCCAGCCACTGTCCTCAGGGGATCTACTGTCTCCATCCACACACTGTCCTCAGGGGATCTACTGTCTCCAGACTCCAGCCACTGTCCTCAGGGGATCTACTGTCTCCATCCACACACTGTCCTCAGAGGACCTACTGTCTCCATCCACACACTGTCCTCAGGGGATCTACTGTCTCCAGACTCCAGCCACTGTCCTCAGGGGATCCACTGTCTCCACCCACACACTGTCCTCAGGGGATCCACTGTCTCCATCCACACACTGTCCTCAGAGGATCTACTGTGTCCACCCACACACTGTCCTCAGAGGACCTACTGTCTCCAGACTCCAGCCACTGTCCTCAGGGGATCCACTGTCTCCACCTACACACTGTCCTCAGAGGACCTACTGTCTCCAGACTCCAGCCACTGTCCTCAGGGGATCTACTGTCTCCACCTACACACTGTCCCCAGGGGATCTACTGTCTCCACCCACACACTGTCCCCAGGGGATCTACTGTCTCCATCCACACACTGTCCTCAGGGGATCTACTGTCTCCAGACTCCAGCCACTGTCCTCAGGGGATCTACTGTCTCCATCCACACACTGTCCTCAGGGGATCTACTGTCTCCAGACTCCAGCCACTGTCCTCAGGGGATCTACTGTCTCCATCCACACACTGTCCTCAGAGGACCTACTGTCTCCATCCACACACTGTCCTCAGGGGATCTACTGTCTCCAGACTCCAGCCACTGTCCTCAGGGGATCCACTGTCTCCACCCACACACTGTCCTCAGGGGATCCACTGTCTCCATCCACACACTGTCCTCAGAGGATCTACTGTGTCCACCCACACACTGTCCTCAGAGGACCTACTGTCTCCAGACTCCAGCCACTGTCCTCAGGGGATCCACTGTCTCCACCTACACACTGTCCTCAGAGGACCTACTGTCTCCAGACTCCAGCCACTGTCCTCAGGGGGATCTACTGTCTCCACCTACACACTGTCCCCAGGGGATCTACTGTCTCCACCCACACACTGTCCTCAGGGAACCTACTGTCTCCAGACTCCACCCACTGTCCTCAGGGATCTACTGTCTCCTGTCTCCATCCACACACTGTCCTTAGGTGATCTACTGTCTCCACCTACACACTGTCCTCAGGGGATCTACTGTCTCCATCCATACACTGTCCTCAGGGGATCTACTGTGTCCACCTACACACTGTCCTCAGAGGACCTACTGTCTCCAGACTCCAGCCACTGTCCTCAGGGGATCTACTGTCTCCATCCACACACTGTCCTCAGGGGATCTACTGTCTCCAGACTCCACCCACTGTCCTCAGGGGATCCACTGTCTCCACCCACACACTGTCCTCAGGGAACCTACTGTCTCCAGACTCCACCCACTGTCCTCAGGGGATCTACTGTCTCCACCCACACACTGTCCTCAGGGAACCTACTGTCTCCAGACTCCACCCACTGTCCTCAGGGATCTACTGTCTCCTGTCTCCATCCACACACTGTCCTCAGGGGATCTACTATCTCCACCTACACACTGTCCTCAGGGGATCTACTGTCTCCATCCATACACTGTCCTCAGGGGATCTACTGTCTCCACCTACACACTGTCCTCAGGGGATCTACTGTCTCCACCCACACACTGTCCTCAGGGGATCCACTGTCTCCACCCACACACTGTCCTCAGAGGATCTACTGTCTCCATCCACACGCTGTCCTCAGGGGATCTACTGTCTCCACCCACACACTGTCCTCAGTGGATCTACTGTCTCCTGTCTCCTCCCACACACTGTCCTTAGGGGATCTACTGTCTCCACCAACACACTGTCCTCAGGGGATCTACTGTCTCCATCCACACACTGTCCTCAGGGGATCTACGCTACCTCAAACACACAAAAGTCAAACCGCAGCAACTTTGATGAACATTAGGACATGTGTTTGTGTGTGTGTGTTTGTTTGAGGTTGCGCTGCTTCGGTTGGTTACCAGTGCGACCGTGTTCCCTGCGGCGCCGCTCAGAGGGCATGCTGGGTAAACATGGAAATCCGTTGGGCAAGAGCAGCCGGTAATGACACCACAGAGACACACACACACACGCACGCACACACACACACACTCGTACAGTCACCAGGGAGGGAGGTGTTTTTGTTTTTATCAGCCAATGGTACAACCCTAATTACAGCCAACACGTCCTTCCAACCTCTCTCTCTCTATTCCCCAGCTAGCGCACAACGTTCTGAGAACCCTAATTACAGCCAACACGTCCTTCCAACCTCTCTCTCTCTATTCCCCAGCTAGCGTACAACGTTCTGAGAACCCTAATTACAGCCAACACGTCCTTCCAACCTCTCTCTCTCTATTCCCCAGCTAGCGTACAACGTTCTGAGAACCCTAATTACAGCCAACACGTCCTTCCAACCTCTCTCTCTCTATTCCCCAGCTAGCGCACAACGTTCTGAGAACCTTATGTTTCTGAGAGCTTGGTGAGATCTTGGTTGTCGTACGGTTATTTTGCATACAACCTTACTACAATTTTCTGGGAACGTTGCAGGATTGTTGCAGGAACGTTGCAGGAACGTTGCAGGAATGTTTCAGGATAAAATAACGTTATTTTCTTGGTATTTCGTAACTTTAACAGAATGTTTTCTAATTGTTCAAACATGGTTACATTTCATTACATGGTTGATAATGTTTTAGGAATGTTCTCTTTTGTTCACTCGTTCTCTATCCCTCATCTTCCTATCTCTCTCCGTTCTGTGTGTTGTCAGTCACTCTGTAATGAGTTGTAGAGACCTCATCTCTCTGTCTCTCTTAGTTCTGTGTGTTGTCAGTCACTCTATAATGAGTTGTAGAGACCATCTCTCTGTCTCTCTTAGTTCTGTGTGTTGTCAGTCACTCTATACTGAGTTGTAGAGACCATCTCTCTGTCTCTCTTAGTTCTGTGTGTTGTCAGTCACTCTGTAATGAGTTGTAGAGAGCTCATCTCTCTGTCTCTCTCCGTTCTGTGTGTTGTCAGTCACTCTATACTGAGTTGTAGAGACCTCATCTCTCTGTCTCTCTTAGTTCTGTGTGTTGTCAGTTACTCTATACTGAGTTGTAGAGACCTCATCTCTCTGTCTCTCTCAGTTCTGTGTGTTGTCAGTCACTCTATACTGAGTTGTAGAGACCTTATCTCTCTGTCTCTCTCAGTTCTGTGTGTTGTCAGTCACTCTATACTGAGTTGTAGAGACCTCATCTCTCTGTCTCTCTCAGTTCTGTGTGTTGTCAGTCACTCTATACTGAGTTGTAGAGACCTTATCTCTCTGTCTCTCTCAGCTCTGTCTCTCTCCGTTCTGTGTGTTGTCAGTCACTCTATACTGAGTTGTAGAGACCTCATCTCTCTGTCTCTCTCAGCTCTGTCTCTCTCCGTTCTGTGTGTTGTCAGTCACTCTATACTGAGTTGTAGAGACCTCATCTCTCTGTCTCTCTCAGCTCTGTCTCTCTTAGTTCTGTGTGTTGTCAGTCACTCTATACTGAGTTGTAGAGACCTCATCTCTCTGTCTCTCTCAGTTCTGTGTGTTGTCAGTCACTCTATACTGAGTTGTAGAGACCTTATCTCTCTGTCTCTCTCAGCTCTGTCTCTCTCCGTTCTGTGTGTTGTCAGTCACTCTATACTGAGTTGTAGAGACCTCATCTCTCTGTCTCTCTCAGTTCTGTGTGTTGTCAGTCACTCTATACTGAGTTGTAGAGACCATCTCTCTGTCTCTCTCAGTTCTCTGTGTTGTCAGTCACTCTATACTGAGTTGTAGAGACCTTATCTCTCTGTCTCTCTCAGCTCTGTCTCTCTCCGTTCTGTGTGTTGTCAGTCACTCTATACTGAGTTGTAGAGACCATCTCTCTGTCTCTCTCAGCTCTGTCTCTCTTAGTTCTGTGTGTTGTCAGTCACTCTGTAATGAGTTGTAGAGACCTCATCTCTCTGTCTCTCTCAGCTCTGTCTCTCTTAGTTCTGTGTGTTGTCAGTCACTCTGTAATGAGTTGTAGAGACCTCATCTCTCTGTCTCTCTCCGTTCTGTGTGTTGTCAGTCACTCTATACTGAGTTGTAGAGACCATCTCTCTGTCTCTCTTAGTTCTCTGTGTTGTCAGTCACTCTATACTGAGTTGTAGAGACCATCTCTCTGTCTCTCTCAGTTCTGTGTGTTGTCAGTCACTCTATACTGAGTTGTAGAGACCATCTCTCTGTCTCTCTCAGTTCTCTGTGTTGTCAGTCACTCTATACTGAGTTGTAGAGACCTTATCTCTCTGTCTCTCTCAGCTCTGTCTCTCTCTGTTCTGTGTGTTGTCAGTCACTCTATACTGAGTTGTAGAGACCATCTCTCTGTCTCTCTTAGTTCTGTGTGTTGTCAGTCACTCTATACTGAGTTGTAGAGACCTTATCTCTCTGTCTCTCTCAGCTGTCTCTCTCCGTTCTGTGTGTTGTCAGTCACTCTATACTGAGTTGTAGAGACCATCTCTCTGTCTCTCTTAGTTCTGTGTGTTGTCAGTCACTCTATACTGAGTTGTAGAGACCTCATCTCTCTGTCTCTCTTAGTTCTGTGTGTTGTCAGTCACTCTGTAATGAGTTGTAGAGACCTCATCTCTCTGTCTCTCTTAGTTCTGTGTGTTGTCAGTCACTCTATACTGAGTTGTAGAGACCTCATCTCTCTGTCTCTCTTAGTTCTGTGTGTTGTCAGTCACTCTATACTGAGTTGTAGAGACCTCATCTCTCTGTCTCTCTTAGTTCTGTGTGTTGTCAGTCACTCTATACTGAGTTGTAGAGACCTCATCTCTCTGTCTCTCTTAGTTCTGTGTGTTGTCAGTCACTCTATACTGAGTTGTAGAGACCTCATCTCTCTGTCTCTCTTAGTTCTGTGTGTTGTCAGTCACTCTATACTGAGTTGTAGAGACCATCTCTCTGTCTCTCTCAGTTCTCTGTGTTGTCAGTCACTCTATACTGAGTTGTAGAGACCATCTCTCTGTCTCTCTCAGTTCTCTGTGTTGTCAGTCACTCTATACTGAGTTGTAGAGACCTTATCTCTCTGTCTCTCTCAGCTCTGTCTCTCTCTGTTCTGTGTGTTGTCAGTCACTCTATACTGAGTTGTAGAGACCATCTCTCTGTCTCTCTCAGTTCTGTGTGTTGTCAGTCACTCTATACTGAGTTGTAGAGACCATCTCTCTGTCTCTCTCAGTTCTGTGTGTTGTCAGTCACTCTATACTGAGTTGTAGAGACCATCTCTCTGTCTCTCTCAGTTCTGTGTGTTGTCAGTCACTCTATACTGAGTTGTAGAGACCATCTCTCTGTCTCTCTCTGTTCTGTGTGTTGTCAGTCACTCTATACTGAGTTGTAGAGACCATCTCTCTGTCTCTCTCAGTTCTGTGTGTTGTCAGTCACTCTATACTGAGTTGTAGAGACCATCTCTCTGTCTCTCTCAGTTCTGTGTGTTGTCAGTCACTCTATACTGAGTTGTAGAGACCATCTCTCTGTCTCTCTCAGTTCTCTGTGTTGTCAGTCACTCTATACTGAGTTGTAGAGACCATCTCTCTGTCTCTCTCAGTTCTCTGTGTTGTCAGTCACTCTATACTGAGTTGTAGAGACCATCTCTCTGTCTCTCTCAGTTCTCTGTGTTGTCAGTCACTCTATACTGAGTTGTAGAGACCATCTCTCTGTCTCTCTCAGTTCTGTGTGTTGTCAGTCACTCTATACTGAGTTGTAGAGACCATCTCTCTGTCTCTCTCAGTTCTCTGTGTTGTCAGTCACTCTATACTGAGTTGTAGAGACCATCTCTCTGTCTCTCTCAGTTCTCTGTGTTGTCAGTCACTCTATACTGAGTTGTAGAGACCATCTCTCTGTCTCTCTCAGTTCTGTGTGTTGTCAGTCACTCTATACTGAGTTGTAGAGACCATCTCTCTGTCTCTCTTAGTTCTCTGTGTTGTCAGTCACTCTATACTGAGTTGTAGAGACCATCTCTCTGTCTCTCTTAGTTCTCTGTGTTGTCAGTCACTCTATACTGAGTTGTAGAGACCTTATCTCTCTGTCTCTCTCTGTTCTGTGTGTTGTCAGTCACTCTATACTGAGTTGTAGAGACCATCTCTCTGTCTCTCTTAGTTCTCTGTGTTGTCAGTCACTCTATACTGAGTTGTAGAGACCATCTCTCTGTCTCTCTTAGTTCTCTGTGTTGTCAGTCACTCTATACTGAGTTGTAGAGACCATCTCTCTGTCTCTCTCAGTTCTCTGTGTTGTCAGTCACTCTATACTGAGTTGTAGAGACCATCTCTCTGTCTCTCTCAGTTCTCTGTGTTGTCAGTCACTCTATACTGAGTTGTAGAGACCATCTCTCTGTCTCTCTCAGTTCTGTGTGTTGTCAGTCACTCTATACTGAGTTGTAGAGACCATCTCTCTGTCTCTCTTAGTTCTGTGTGTTGTCAGTCACTCTGTAATGAGTTGTAGAGACCATCTCTCTGTCTCTCTTAGTTCTCTGTGTTGTCAGTCACTCTATACTGAGTTGTAGAGACCTTATCTCTCTGTCTCTCTCAGTTCTGTGTGTTGTCAGTCACTCTGTAATGAGTTGTAGAGAGCTGTCCTTGACATGGCACCCTATTCCCTATGTAGTTCACTACAGTCCTACGTAGTGCACTAGTTTTGGCCAGAGTCCTATGTGGGAATAGGGTCCCACGTCAGTGTTTCATTCAGATCCCATCACTGACACACACACACACACACACACACACACACACACACACACACACACACACACACACACACACACACACACACACACACACACACACACACACACACACACACACACACACACACACACACACACACACACACACACACCGTCTAATTAACCCCAAGAACAGAGTTCAGCTCGCAGGGAGTGTGTCAGCGTGTGTGTGTGTTTTACTAACTGTTGAGGTCAGGGTTTCTCTGTCCTCATTTAGGAGAAATTAAATGTACTTCCTGAGTCTCCCATATCCCTGGACCCAGGGGTCTGTGCACGTGGTTGCCGTGGTTGCGTGTGCGTGTGTGTCAGGGGTCTGTGCACGTGGTTGCCGTGGTTGCGTGTGCGTGTGTGTTTTAGTCTTGTGCACAGGACGTCACGCTGCTGCTACTGTTTATTATCTCAGCTCACTGGTCACCATAGCAGCACCCACTGTAGCACGCGCTCCAGCAGGTATATTTCACTGGTCATCCCCAAAGCCAATTCCTCCTTTATCTGCCTTTCCTTCCAGTTCTCTGCTGCCAATGACTGGAACAAATTGCAAAAATCACTGAAGCTGGAGACTCATATCTCCCTCACTAACTTTAAGCACTAGCTGTCAGAGCACTGCACCTGTACACAGCCCATCTGTAAACAGCCCATCTATCTACCTCATCCCCATACTGTATTTATTTATTTATCTTGCTCCTTTGCACCCCAGTATCTCTACTTGCACATTCATCTTCTGCACCATTCCAGTGTTCATTTGCGAAATTATCTTGGCCAGGTCACAGTTGTAAATCAGAACTTGTTCTCAACTGGCCTACCTGGTTAAATAAAGGTGAAATAAAACTATAAATTAAAATGATATGACCCTTTATTCCAAGTTACATGTACATTTCTACCGCAATTACATCTTACCATTTAGTGATGGTAGTGATAGATTAACCCTTAGTGTGGTAGAGATGGATTAACCCTTAGTGTGGTAGAGATGGATTAACCCTTAGTGATGGTAGACATGGTAGAGATGGATTAACCCTTAGTGATGGTAGACATGGTAGAGATGGATTAACCATTAGTGTGGTAGAGATGGATTAACCCTTAGTGTGGTAGAGATGGATTAACCCTTAGTGATGGTAGAGATGGTAGAGATGGATTAACCCTTAGTGATGGTAGAGATGGATTAACCCTTAGTGATGGTAGAGATGGATTAACCCTTAGTGTGGTAGAGATGGATTAACCCTTAGTGATGGTAGAGATGGTAGAGATGGATTAACCATTAGTGTGGTAGAGATGGATTAACCCTTAGTGATGGTAGAGATGGATTAACCCTTAGTGATGGTAGAGATGGATTAACCCTTAGTGATGGTAGAGATGGTAGAGATGGATTAACCATTAGTGTGGTAGAGATGTATTAACCCTTAGTGATTAGTGATGGTTAGAGATGGATTAACCCTTAGTGATGGTAGAGATGGATTAACCCTTAGTGATGGTAGAGATGGATTAACCCTTAGTGTGGTAGAGATGGATTAACCCTTAGTGATGGTAGAGATGGATTAACCCTTAGTGATGGTAGAGATGGATTAACCCTTAGTGATGGTAGAGATGGTAGAGATGGATTAACCATTAGTGTGGTAGAGATGGATTAACCCTTAGTGATGGTAGAGATGGATTAACCATTAGTGTGGTAGAGATGGATTAACCCTTAGTGATGGTAGAGATGGATTAACCCTTAGTGTGGTAGAGATGGATTAACCCTTAGTGTGGTAGAGATGGATTAACCCTTAGTGATGGTAGAGATGGATTAACCCTGGGTGATGGTAGAGATGGATTAACCCTTAGTGTGGTAGAGATGGATTAACCCTTAGTGATGGTAGAGATGGATTAACCCTTAGTGATGGTAGAGATGGATTAACCCTTAGTGATGGTAGAGATGGATTAACCCTTAGTGATGGTAGAGATGGTAGAGATGGATTAACCCTTAGTGATGGTAGAGATGGATTAACCCTTAGTGATGGTAGAGATGGATTAACCCTTAGTGATGGTAGAGATGGATTAACCCTTAGTGTGGTAGAGATGGATTAACCCTTAGTGTGGTAGAGATGGATTAACCCTTAGTGATGGTAGAGATAGATTAACCCTAGTATGGTAGAGTGATGGATAGAGATGGATTAACCCTTAGTGATGGTAGAGATGGTAGAGATGGATTAACCCTTAGTGATGGTAGAGATGGATTAACCCTTAGTGATGGTAGAGATGGATTAACCCTTAGTGATGGTAGAGATGGATTAACCCTTAGTGATGGTAGAGATGGATTAACCCTTAGTGATGGTAGAGATGGATTAACCCTTAGTGATGGTAGATTAAGATAGAGATGGATTAACCCTTAGTGTGGTAGAGATGGATTAACCCTTAGTGATGGTAGAGATGGTAGAGATGGATTAACCCTTAGTGATGGTAGAGATGGATTAACCCTTAGTGATGGTAGATGGATGGATTAGAGATGGACCCTTAGTGATGGTAGAGATAGATTAACCCTTAGTGATGGTAGAGATGGATTAGTGATGGTAGAGATGGATTAACCCTTAGTGATGGTGGAGAGTGATAGAGATGGATTAACCCTAGTGATGGTAGAGATGGTAGAGATGGATTAACCCTTAGTGTGGTAGAGATGGATTAACCCTTAGTGATGGTAGAGATAGATTAACCCTTAGTGATGGTAGAGATGGATTAACCCTGAGTGATGGTAGAGATGGATTAACCCTTAGTGATGGTAGAGATGGATTAACCCTTAGTGATGGTAGAGATGGATTAACCCTTAGTGATGGTAGAGATGGATTAACCCTTAGTGTGGAAGAGATGGATTAACCCTTAGTGATGGTAGAGATGGATTAACCCTTAGTGATGGTAGAGATGGATTAACCCTTAGTGTGGTAGAGATGGATTAACCCTTAGTGATGGTAGAGATGGATTAACCCTTAGTGATGGTAGAGATGGATTAACCCTTAGATAGAGATGGATTAACCCTTAGTGTGGTAGAGATGGATTAACTTAGTGATGGTAGAGATGGATTTAGTGTGGTAGAGATGGATTAACCCTTAGTGATGGTAGAGATGGATTAACCCTTAGTGTGGTAGAGATGGATTAACCCTTAGTGATGGTAGAGATGGATTAACCCTTAGTGATGGTAGAGATGGATTAACCCTTAGTGTGGTAGAGATGGATTAACCCTTAGTGATGGTAGAGAGTGATTAACCCTTAGTGATGGTAGAGATGGTAGATGGATGGATTAACCCTTAGTGATGGTAGAGATGGATTAAACCTTAGTGATGGTAGAGATGGATTAACCCTTAGTGATGGTAGAGATGGATTAACCCTTAGTGATGGTAGAGATGGATTAACCCTTAGTGATGGTAGAGATAGATTAACCCTTAGTGATGGTAGAGATGGATTAACCCTTATGGTAGAGATGGATTAACCCTTAGTGATGGTAGAGAGATTAACCCTTAGTGATGGTAGAGATGATGGTGATGGATTAACCTTAGTGTGGTAGAGATGGATTAACCCTTAGTGATAGTGATGGTAGAGATGGATTAACCCTTAGTGATGGTAGAGATGGATTAACCCTTAGTGATGGTAGAGAGAGATGGATTAACCCTTAGTGATGGTAGAGA